>NC_048299.1:237933196-237954385 GCF_013100865.1 Trachemys scripta elegans
ACAGAACAAGGAGCAATGGTCTCAAGTTGCAGTGGGGGAGGTCCAGGTTGGATATCAGGAAAAACTATTTCACTAGGAGGGTGGTGAAACACTGGAATGCATTACCTAGGGAGGTGGTGGAGTCTCCTTCCTTGGAGGTTTTTAAGGCCCGGCTTGACAAAGCCCTGGCTGGGATGATTTAGCTGGGAATTGGTCCTGCTTTGAGCAGGGGGTTGGACTAGATGACCTCTTGAGGTCCCTTCCAACTCTGATATTCTATGATTCTATGACTGGACCATGTTTTCATGGGATTGGCAAAAGCCATATTTTTTGATACCATGTAATGCCCCTGCAAAATTTCAAGCCCCACTCTTCTTCATGGAGGTGCTAAAGCATCTCAACAAAGCGGTTGTAAGATTTTATTTTAATGCGGGCCTAACAATGGTTTGTTTTGTTTTCCTAATTTAATTCTGAGAAACAATTGTACTTTTTAGCTGAAACTATATATAAAAAAAAAAATCAGAGTGAGCCAGGCACCTGAGATGGAAAATTTTAGCCCAAATGGTTGAAGTTTGACAAAATTATAAGCAACTGAAGATAGGATCTTATAACAGAAAGTGTTTAGGCATATTCAATATAGGCAGAGCTACCCTCTCCACCTATATTTGTCAACTTACAAGTCAATAGACATTGACACAGTCTTGAGCAGCATAACACTTATGTATGTAATTAAATCTTGGTGGTGGCACTTTCAAAAAAGCCAGGTGCTCTGCATTTTCTGATAGCAATCATAAGCTCTTGTCATTTAAGCATATTATGCTGTGCAAAACTCCTGTTTGGAACTTGCTTTTGGTAATAGGTTATTAAGAGTTCACAGATTGGCCCAACAAAATCAGTTCACTCTAACTTTTCCCTTTTTATTTCCAGTACTCAAATGGACAAACTTTAGGGATAGTAAATAGTTCATTGAAGTGGCACCATGTTGCTGATGGAAGAGAGACAGAATCTGAAATTTCAGTGTTGTAATTGTAGGAGTCCTACCAATAAGGTAGATTTTGTTTTTTAATCAAAATTAGCCTACCGATAAGGCCCTACCTATAAATCATGATGGTGGATTCTGTTAATCCAGTTAATCACAGAGTTAATCACATATGTGATATGCATTAAAAAATGTCTCTTTCTCATTACTCATTTTCAGGTAATGTCAGGCTCCTGGATCATATGCTGTAATAAAAAAAACTCATCCAAGAATGGAGTACATGAAACGGACAAAGCGGCTGAAAATGTGCAAGAAAAAATGAAGATGAAACAAGAAATTACTTTGCTTAATGGTGTTTCTTTAATAGTAGGGAACATGATTGGTTCTGGGATATTTGTGTCACCCAAAGGTGTTTTGAAGTATAGTGCCTCCTATGGACTCTCACTATTCATTTGGGCCCTTGGTGGGATCTTTTCGTTGTTTGGAGCTTTGTGTTATGCCGAACTGGGAACATCCATTGTTAAATCAGGAGCTAGCTATGCTTATATACTAGAAGCTTTTGGTGAATTCACAGCCTTTATCAGATTGTGGTCTTCCTTGCTCATTATTGAACCAACAACTCAGGCTGTAATAGCAATTACATTTGCTAATTATATTGTTCAACCAATTTTTCCATCCTGTGAGCCACCATACGAAGCAGTCAGGTTGATTGCAGCTGCTTGCATCTGTAAGTAAAGTTTGTGATTGGTAGAAATGAATTAATTTAATGCAGGTACTCATAAAAGCCTTGTCAGATTACCCTCCCCCTTAATTTTCTGTGAAAATAACAATTTTTTACCGAGGACAAATTCATAAGAATGTATTCTCTCTCTTCTGGATTGAATTTTTGTGGGATATGGGGTTGGTAGTGGGAGTTGGGGGGGCAGGAAGGGAGGGTTTCCAACATTTTGGCTGAGAGACACTATGATTGGTGATAGAAAAGAAAACATTTTGCTATGGATCAAGAGCCTGACCCAAAGTCTGCATTGAAGTCCATGGGAAAATTCCCTTTGGCTTCAATGGGCTTTTAAATGTTCACATATCCTCAGATAAATCAGTAACTGCTTGTGAGTGAAAATTGGTGAAACACTGACATTCTTCCTTAACCCCTCCCAACCAACCAAAAAAATAATAAAATCTTAAAAAATAAAATAAAAACCAAAAGCTCTACCTCAAGCAGAGTTTTGACCCCCAAAAGGTAGAAGTTCCGGACACTCCATGAAGTCCACTAAGGACTTTGCTGTTGCTATGGATTTTAGGTGGAAGCCTTGAAGGTAAATGTAGGTACATAGGACTGGAAGGGACCAGCATTGAGTCCCGTCCTCTGCTATCCAGGTGCTCAGATACTACAGTGGTGGATGGTAGTATAAAACCTTATGAGCCACATACACAGAACTGTGTATAATCTATGTGCTGCTCTTGGTATATGCAACAGCATGATCAATTGTCCATGAGGCAAGACAGAGCATTCCCTAAAAGACAGCTGACGCAGCTAGTGTATATTAAGGAATGAGTATAACAGAGTAGTGTATGCTGTGAATTCTGAGAAAATGTCTTCTCTGCAATTAATCCTGTTTATACTTTTAGCACTCCCCATTGAGGCAGACAGGAAGTTAACGTCTGAAAAACAGAGACCATGATTTACACTGCCGTCCTCCTCATTCTTCAGTATTCTAAATATCTAATTTATTAGAAAGTAGATCTATTCTAATATATTTTATTAGCTTAACTGTGATTTAGAGCAGTGCTTCTCAAAGCCAATCCGCCGCTTGTTCAGGGAAAGCCCCTGGCGGGCCGAGCCGGTTTGTTTACCTGCCACGTCCACAGGTTTGGCCGATCGTGGCTCCCACTGGCTGCGGTTCACTGCTCCAGGCCAATGGGGGCTGCGGGAAGCAGCATGGGCCGCGGGATGTGCTGGCCGCCCTTCCTGCAGCCCCCATTGGCCTGGAGCGGCCAGAGCCACAATTGGCCGAACCTGCAGATGACAGGGGCTTTCCCTGAACAAGCAGTGGACCAGCTTTGAGAACCACTGATTTAGATCATCTCCATACTTGCACACACGGGATCTATTTCTCTCTCCCCAGATGGAACCTGGTATTGTTCCATAAACTACTAAATGGGAGGTGGGGAATGGTGTTTAATTACAGCAGTTTCTTTAAGCATTCATTTTGGATCCTGTCTGAGTGATTTTTGCTGTATTCCTCATGTGGATCAGTTGCTCTGTTTTGTAACACCATTAGTTACAATGTGCTGCTATCCCACAATCTGCATAGTTTTTAAATAAAATAAAGATCCTGAAAGTGAAAGGATACATCAACAATCCTAAATCAAATATTTTTCAGTGGTCAAATAATTTCAAGTGGAGCGAAAAGACTCTTTATTCACTTGAGCTAACTTAAAAAGCTACAATTTTTCACCTAGAGCAGCCTCCTTTTGGGGCAATTACATTCATAGAAATCTACAACTCTGCCTCTAAGTGCTAGAGGATATTAAAAGAATGAGAGGTGGGCAAACTGTGGCCCGTGGGACCCTCCTGCCCGGCCCCTGAGCTCCTGGCCAGAGAGGCTAGCCCCTGGCCTCTCCCCCGCTGTGGCCCCTCCCCTGCTGTCCCTCCTCCCCCGCAGCCGCAGCTCACCGCGCTGCTGGTGCAATGCTCTGGGCAGCAGGGCTGCAGAGCCACAGTCTGACCTGGTGCTCTGTGCTGCGCGGTGGTGTGGCTGGCTCGAGCCGGGCAGTGCGGCTGCCTGTCCTGGTGCTCTGGGCAGCGCAGCTGTAGCGCCACCAGTGCTCCAGGCAGCGCAGTAAGGGGGCAGGGAGCGGGGGGGAGGTTGCATTGAGGGCAGGGGAGTTCAGAGTGGTGGTCGGGGGATGTTGTGGTCAGGGAACAAGGGGGCCGGATAGGGCAGGAGTCCCGGGGGGGGGGGGATCAGGGGGGGGGAAGGGGGGGGGGGGGGCAGATAGGGGGCAGGGTCTGGGCCACACCTGACTGTATGGGGAGGGACAGCCTCCACTAACGGGCCCTCCATACAATTTCGGAAACCCAATGTGGCCCTCAGGGCAAAAAGTTTGCCCGCCCCTGCTCTAATTGCTTTCTCTGCTGAAACAAAGGAAGATGGTAAAGGAATAAAAATTATTTTCTAGATCTTTCCCAATACAGATGTGTTAGAGTAGGTGGCTTTCACAGCATTTAATCTGTCCATATGCAAATATAGGACCCTGGAATTTCAATTATGTCCCACATGCTAAGGCCCCATTGCAGTGCCCATTGGAGTCAATGGGAGTTCATCCATTCACTTCATTCAACACTGGATCAGTTCGAAATGAGGAATTCATTTTTTAAAATAGCAAAACTTTGGGGGTTCCATTCCTTACTATGAAAATTTCCATACCCTGATCAAGTAGAGTTCCTGATTCCATTCTTTTACAGACATAAAAAGAGGGAGAACATAAGGTGGGAAAGAGTTAGATTTGGATCTAAAATATGAGACAGTTGAGAGAGATGTTTGGTTTGGCAGTCGAAATATATAATTTGATGCTTGGCATTGTCATGGTCTTAGCTACTAACTCTGTCAAAGCAAATGTTCTCTTCTAGGAATAAGGAACCAGTTAAGTAAGTAAGTTAAGTAAGTTACCAGTGCCTAGATGGTGATTTTTGATTATAGAGAATGGAATCCTATTTTAATGTGCACACCACATTTGTTAATAGAGTGGGCTTTAGAGAAATCACTCAGATAGATATGTTTCAAATTGGACCCTACTCTGACATTAAAAAGGTGTTTGTCTTAGAACAATTCACTGTAAAATCTAATATTTTTTAGACCAAGAGCCTGTTACCACTGCATTACTCCAGTTGTGTGCCAATGTGTAACACCACTGATTTCATTGGCATCACAGTGGTATATAAAGGAGAAATGCCATGGTGTATCAAACCTCAAAGGGCACAGTAGTCCCACTGAAATCAACGGGACTACTCACAGTAATAAAGGTAAGCATGTGTGTAAGTGTTTACAGGATTGGCATCTTATATACTGGATACTATTTTCACCATTGTAAAGAATAATTTTTAAGTTGCAATATAATTTAAATGGCTGTAATAGCTTTCCTCCCATTTAAAACTAAAGAAAAGTGAGGTATGGATGAAAGGATAAAACACTGGAGCAAAGCCCAAATGAGGGAGATTTTCTGAGAGAAACTTGTGTCGAAAAAGGCCTACTAAAGGCTACAGAAAAAGGAATCCTTGTCCCTAGCCAGTGCTCCAGGGTACTCTACACCTCATAGCCAGCTGCTGTTGCGTTGAGGGAAGAGTCAGTTAGCCCTGCTGCTCGTCTCTAACTTTGCTGATTCATGCTATGTGCCCACATCCCCTACTCATCTCCATTTTGCAGTGCTGAGTTGTACGGTGTCACCTCCTCTACGTCTCTGTGTTCTCTCCAGGGCCGGCTCCTGCATTTCTGCCGCCCAAAAGCAAAAAAAAAAAAAAAAAAAGCCGCGATTGGCGGCGGCAGTTCAGCGGCAGGTCCTTCGCTCCTAGAGGGAGTGAGGGACCTAACGCCCCCGAATTGCCGCAGGTGCCGCCCCTCTCCCTTGGCCGCCCCAAGCACCTGCTTGTTAAGCTGGTGCCTGGAGCCAGCCCTGGTTCTCTTGAGGGCTGGGGGTAGGATATGATGGCAGAGTGCCCCTCCACTACCTGAGCTTCTAGTGCTGCTGACATGTGGCAACTAACAAACTATTCTGTCACCTCATTAGGTTTTAACTTCTCTGACTAAACTGAATGGCTATTTCCATCAGCACATGGCTCGGTGGAGATCTGGTTTAGCAATAAAATGACTTTAGCTGCGTCAGGGACAGGACTAGACCAGGGAACAAAGTGTGACACAAGGAGTCACACACACTGTTCCTTGTTCTGAGAAGGGAATAAGTTACTAAGTTCCTAATAGGACGTGGCAGCTAATAGCTTCTAAATGATCTTTGGATATTGCTACAGCTGGTTGCTCCTTTCTGAGATCCAGTCTGAAGTTCTAAGGGCCAAATGCTTTGCTGACTTGCAACTTCAGACACTCCCCGCACAGTCCACATGGTTGCACAAGTCAGTATAGAATCTGACCCCAAAGGAGAAGCATTTCCATGTTGTAGTTTCTTTTTTCCTTCCCTCTGTAAATGTAAGGTGAGCAATAGGAAAAGCATCCTAACAGTGTGATCTGTTATACTATGAAAGTCTCTCTCAAAGAAAGTGAGTGAAGTCCCATTGTTCATCTAATTTTAAATGTCTCAAGCAAAGAATTGGAGAACATATTGCAATGGAAATTCTGCATTGATAAGCACTGAGTAGATGAGTTAAATGGATGACCTAATAGGTAACTGCACATCCACCCACCCACCTGACAAATAGTGTGTCTCTAATCTCTGCCTCCTTCCTAGATCATTGTCCCAGATGGTAGGTTGGCCATAGTGTTGAGGACAAGCTGGTGCGACGGAGGAAAGATTGTCAGGGCTGAATAAGGCAAGACAAGGGGATGTTTTCCAAAGAGGTGTATGCACATTTGCTCTCCATCTGGAATTCCTAGGCACTGCTAGTAGAGCTGACAAAAGGACAGTTCCATTTCCAGGCAACATTTGAGATTTCAAAATCTGTTTTTGTTTTGCATTGGAATGAAAACAAAACCTTCTGAATGTTTTCACAAAAACCATTGGAGTTCATGTGTAGGCTGGTGGTTAAGGCCCTGTTCTGGGAGACCAAACTCACTGTTTAGAACAGAGTTTTTCATCCCAGATCACTCCAAACAGGTAAAGACTTAAACCCCCGTCTTTCGAGGCTAATACCCTAACCAACAGGCTACAGAGTCTCTCTCTTTGCTCAGCCTCAACCTGGACCCAGGAATGTTTTGGTTTTGACAGAACAGTATATTTGGGTGAAAATGTTCAAACCAGCTCTACTGGCTAGCAACAAAGAAATATAAAGTGAGGGCCCAAGAGAAGAAAATTGGATTTGTGATTAAGGAAGGGACTCAGGTAATGTGGATTCAAATCCCAACGCTGCTACAGACTTTCCTGTGTGACCAGGGAAAAGCAACATAGTTTCAGTTCTCCTGGTGTGAAATGTAGATTCCTTTCTTGCATTCTTTGTCTATTTAGACTGCAACGTCTTTGAGGCAGGGACTGTCTCAGAGCCTAACACAATGGAGCCTTAATCTCCATCATGGATTTTAGGCACGACTGTAATCCAAATAAATAATAATCAAAATCCTGCCTGCTTCATGTGAGTAGCTCCACTGAAATCAATGAGATGATTCAAATAAAGTAAACAGTGGTTGGTCCTAAAATCAGAATTCAAAACCCAGTGCTTTCCCACTGATTTCAATGCAGAATGTCTTCCTTCCTCTCCTAATTTCTCTTTCTTCCAACCTATTACCAGGAAATGGCAGCCTCCATGCAGTAAGTTTTAGTTCTTTTTAAAAAATAAAAAATAAAAACTGACTTAAAAATTAATTATAGTCAATTTCTATTGCTTTCAGTAAAAGTCTAGATAATTCTGAAGTGTTGAAAGAGTTTTTCTGTACTTGTAACTTTCATTTTCTTGAAAGGTGTATTATTTAAGAAAGCACCTATCTCATTTGTATTCCTTTTCTCAATAGGCACCTTAACATTTATTAACTGTGTCAATGTGAAGTGGGGAACCAGAGTACAAGATCTGTTCACATATGCAAAAGTTATGGCCCTTATCATGATCATCTCGGTGGGTCTTTATAAAATTAGTAAAGGTAAGAATATATTTCATTTTAGACATTTTTTTAAAAAACTGAACAGTATCTGAGAGTCAAAATCTATACAGTAGTATCAGAATCCACACTTTCATATAAAATGTTATGCACTGGGCAATAGCTGTTAATTTCCTGAAAAAGAGGTGACAGCTATATTGCTCTGTAGGATGCTTTAAGCTCCATTTACACTGTGATAAAAGACCCACGGCACACCTGGGCTCATAGGGCTTGTTCTGCAGGGCTATAAAATTTCAGTGTAGACATTTGGGCCACCAAAATGTAAACCCGCGGTTCAAACTCACATTCAAGGCTAGCCCCCTTCCATCTACACACAAATCATGCTAACCCAGGCTCGGACCCAGCGTCTCAATAGTTTGCAATATGGGGCCAAATATTTTCATGAGAACAGGAAAAGTTTTCAGTGCCAGCAATTCTGAACCCTAGTCTTCATACAACCTTGAAACCACACTTTAGCCTAAACTGCCTTGATCTACCCTTGGTTCATTTTTAGCTGTAGAGGATCAATAAGGATTACAACATGGTTATACTCTAAGAAGTTATTCTGCTTACTAGAGCATATTTGTTGGCTGTCAGTGGTTCCAGATCAAATTTTCCTCAGGTTCCAACTAATAGATTTTTTTAAATAAATGCCCCAGCTCTGCCAACTTAACCTGGGATATGAAATGCAAACTGCATGCTTTCTGGTTTGTGCATCATCAGCAGAATTGCTAACCAAATTCCGTTTGTAGAATCTTTATTGCTAGTGATGATGTGTGAATCAGAAAGAGGACTGCTCAAATTTCAGATTCCAGGTTCATTTTGCAGACTTGCTCTCACACAGAGAAAACTCTGCAATGCTAACAAATGTTAAAAAAAATAGTAAAAAATTATTTTTGTCAGAAAAGTAAGCAGCCATAAATGTGTCAATATTAGGGCTGTCAAGCGATTAAAAAATTTAATCGCAATTAATCGTGTGATTAATCACACTGTTAAACAATAATAGAATACCATTTATTTAAATATTTTGGATGTTTTCTACATTTTTTCAAATATATTGATTTCAATTACAACACAGAATACAAAGTGTATAGTGCTCACTTTATATTTATTTTTATGACAAATATTTGCACTGTAAAAAAACAAAAGAAATAGTATTTTTCAATTCACCTAATACAAGTACTGTAGTGCAATCTCTTTATTATGAAAGTTGAACTTACAAATGTAGAATTATGTACAAAAAAATACATTCAAAAATAAAACAATGTAAAATTTTAGAGTCTGCAAGTCCACTCAGTCCTACTTCTTGTTCAGCCAATCGCTCAGACAAACAAGTTTGTTTACATTTTCAGGAGTTACTGCTGTCCGCTTCTTGTTTACAATGTCACCTGAAAGTGAGAACAGGCATTCTCATGGCACTATTGTAGCCGGCGTCACAAGATATTTACATGCCAGATGCTCTAAAGATTCATATGTCCCTTCATGCTTCCACCACCATTCCAGGGGACATGCGTCCATGCTGATAATGGGTTCTGCTCAATAACAATCCAAAGCAGTGCAGACTGATGGATGTTCACTTTCATGATCTGAGTCAGATGCCACCAGCAGAAGGTTGATTTTCTTTTTTGGTGGTTTGGATTCTGTAGTTTCCGCATCTGAATGTTTCTCTTCTAAGACTTCTGAAAGCATGCTCCACACCTCATACCTCTCAGATTTTGGAAGGCACTTCACATTCTTAAACCTTGGATCAAGTGCTGTAGTTATCTTTAGAAAACCTTGCAATGCTGGTTACAAAAGTGCCATGTGAACGTCTGTTCTCACTTTCACGTGACATTGTAAATAAAAAGCAGGCAACATTATCTCCCGTAAATGTAAACACACTTGTTTGTCTTAGCGATTGGCTGAACAAGAAGTAGGACTGAGTGGACTTGTAGGCTCTGAAGTTTTACATTGTTTTGTTTTTGAATGCAGTTATGTAACAAAAAAATCTACATTTGTAAGTTGCACTTTCACCACAAAGAGAGTGAACTACAGTATTTGTATGAGGTGAATTGAAAAATACTATTTCTTTTGTTTATCATTTTTACAATGCAAATATTTGTAATAAAAATAATATACACTTTGATTTCAATTACAACACAGAATACAATATATATGAAAATGTAGAAAAACATCCAAAATATTTAATAAATTTCAATTGGTATTCTATTGTTTAACAATGCAATTAAAACGGCGATTAATTGCGATTAATTTTTTTGAGTTAATCGCGTGAGTTAACTGCGATTAATCGACACCCCTAGTCAATATGTACAGGGAGCAGTCCTGTGGCATATGTAGGGACCATTTTATGTGGTCACTTTTTTGACCATAATGTAGATAGGACTGAGGAGTTTCAGTTTAATAGAAGAGAAAATGTTATTGGACCGAGGCCTATAATAAAGACAGGGTTTAGGATGATATTTTATTGTCTGTATTCTGGGAGAACCAGGGTCCAACCAGGATTATAAACTCCATTGTGCTAGTCACTGTATTACCACATAGTAAAAAACAGTCTCTCTCTTGAAGAGCTAGCACTCTAAAAGACAAGACAGACTAATAGAAATACATGAGCAACAAATAAGTTCCTGTTCAGAAATAAGCTACACTGGCACAAACACTTTTATAATGATATTACTGTCTCCATGCTCAGGGAGCTGAACTATTTATACCGGTATAGGAAAAGTAGTATAGCTTTTGTGTGTAAACAGGCCTTAGTAGGTCAGAATATGCGAGTTGTCTCTGATCTGTCAGCTCTGATCAGAAGCAAACTGCTGAACATAGCTCTAAGGACAAGGAGTGAGAATGGGGGAGGAGAACATTGCTGATAGTCATTCTCTACTATATTTTCTAATCTGGCTAGGAAATGGAGATGGAGAGGTAGCAAATGTTATTGTTGTGAATGAAGAATGCTAAGAGCTTTCAGTGGGAGTCAAGTCATCTGATAAGCCAGGGATCAACAACCTTTGGCGGCCCATCAGCGGAAATCAGCTGGCGGGCCAGGACGGTTTACCTGCAGCATCCGCAGGTTCGGCCAATCGCAGCTCCCACTGGCTGTGGTTCGCCATTCCAGGCCAATGGGGGCTGCGGGAAACAGCGGTCAGCACATCCCTTGGCCCACGCTGCTTCCCACAGCCCTCATTGGCCTGGAACGGCAAACTGTGGTCTGTGGGAGCTGCGATCGACCAAACCTGCAAATGCTGCATGTAAACAAACCATCCCGGCCTGCCAGCGGATTTCCCAGATGGGCCACATGCCAAAGATTGCCAATCCTTGTGATAAGCCCTAGTCTACACTATGAACTTATGTCTGTATAACTACGTTGCTCAGGGGTATGGAAAATCTACACACCTGAGTGATGCTTTATACTGACTGAACTCCAGTGTAGACAGCGCTGTGTCGATGGGAGGGCTTCTCCTGTCGACATAGCTACATAGCTACCGCCTCTCATGGAGATGGAGTACCTACACCAACAGGAGACACTCTCCATCTTCACTAATTGCTACAGCTTCTGCAGCATTGTAAGTATAGACAAGCCCTAAACTAGTAGGGGATGAGCGTAACCTAATCTATATTATATTTAAATAGATTCAGGGTATTAAAATGGTGAAGCAATAGGAAGTTGGGGAGAGGGATGAAGGAAACTCAGGAATTTGTGATCAGGTCAATATTTTTTCGCTCAGCAGTTATTTTACTGAGAACAGTTATGTTTTCCCCTAGCTTCCGTATTCCTGATATAGTCAAATGTGTTTATGTTTTGGACATTATGAATGTTTGTGATTTTGAAACTATGCTGTTTTTAGAAGGTAAGTTTCTCGGCCCTGTCACTCTGTTTTGATACCACTAAAGTCAGAGGTGTCTCTCTTTGTGAGCACAGACCCACATCTGTAGTCCCTCTCCATGGAGTGTAGATGGATCCTATGATTTAACCCCACCTATCCCAATTCTAACAGTAACTGTGTATGAGATTTTGTTACAAAGGTGAAACACTAGTAGCTGCAAAATTTACTCTGTCAGTCTCCATAGCTTACTGCTTGTGTGTAACCCATGAATTCCACATATTTAACTACCTTCTTAGTGTTCAGGGTGACTTTATAAAGAAGGCTTCCCTTTGCTCCTAACTGAGTAAAATGTCTGAATGGTCGTCTCACCCATAATACATAATTCTATTTCTATTCATAAGTGATTTTTCAATTTCCTTCTGCATATTTGGTAATTTTAAAAGTCTTTCCTCCACTTCCACTTTCCCTGGGTATTTGAGGTAAACATTTTTATTCAAACCAGTTTCTTTAGCATGCTAATGAAAACCTGGACCCCAGGAGTTTTTCCCCTGCTGGATGCTTAAATAAATCTACAACGATATCTGTATATAATTAGAATTGCATCATATCTGATTTCACATTAATAAATGCATTACAGAAATTAACTTCTAAAAATGACAATATTATGCTTTTATATAGCAATTTTATCCATAGAATTCAAAGTGCTTTAAAAAGAAAGTAACTATAATTATCCCCATTTTATAGATGGGGAAACTGAGGCACAGATGTGACATGACGTGAGTCGTACATCAAGTCAGAGAAGGGGCCAGGAATAGAACTGTAGCCTCCTGACTCCCATCCTATCCACTGGTCACACTCTCCTGGGCTTTTAACAGAGGGTGTGAATGGTCCCACTGAAGTCAATGGCAGTCCCTTATTAATCAAGTCAGAACTAGTCCCATAATAGTCAGACAACAAATATGGAAAAACATTACTTACATGTGTAGTTCCATGTCACTCTTTGTGAGATGTTCTGATGTCTCTAACTGACTAAGCTTTTTTATATCTCCGATGCTATGAAACTATCTATATATTTTTAAAAGGTTTTATGGTCTGAGAATAGTAGCTTTTTTTTTATTTTGTTTAGCTGAAGTGTATATACCTAACGTAGATAACATAGAAAAACATTTAAACATAACCTATAACTGCTTTATAATATTTACATAGGAGAAACAGAAAATCTTAAAGCTCCATTTGAAGGTTCAACAACTGATGTAGGATGTATAGCACTTGCTCTGTATTCAGCCCTCTTTTCCTACTCTGGATGGGATACTCTGAATTATGTCACTGAGGAGATGAGGAATCCTGAAAGGTTTGTGCATACTCTCAAATCCCCCAAAGAGTGTTACAAAGATTATGAAAACATGACAAGATAGATTGTTCAATAACCCAATGGATGAGTTCAGTGTGTATTTCAGGGGGCGGAGGGGTCCTAATTTTTAAATTAATCAAACTACTATCCATAAAAAACTCCTTAGCTTTTGAAAAGACCTACTAAGCACCATACCACTATGTGATTTCCCTTTATCTCTTCAGATGTATTATATCAAAAAGTCAATAGCTCCATATGTGACATTATTTTCTTTACTTTTTAGGATGGGATTTTCAAAGGCACCTAAGGAATTAGGGCACCCAACTTCCACTGAAAATGAATAGGATCTGGGTGCCTAACTTCCACAGGCTCTTTGAAATTCCCTTTTTTTTTTTTTTTTTTTGGTCAGCCAGTGCTGTATTTTACTTTCGAGGAAATGAGCCAAAATCAATTGTAATAATAAACTGGGGCAAAGGGGAGAGACAAAAGAGTTATACTAGTGTTCTGGAAACGTTCATTTCCAAGGCCTGGTCTACACCTAAAGGTTAAAAGGTTCACATTCTTAGGGGTAATATTCGATACTAGCAACAGAGGGTCCTGTGGCACCTTTGAGACTAACAGAAGTATTGGGAGCATAAGCTTTCGTGGGTAAGAACCTCACTTCTTCTGACTTGCATCTGAAGAAGTGAGGTTCTTACCCACGAAAGCTTATGCTCCCAATACTTCTGTTAGTCTCAAAGGTGCCACAGGACCCTCTGTTGCTTTTTACAGATTCAGACTAACATGGCTACCCCTCTGATACTATTTGATACTAGATTACTTTGGAAAGTGTAGACAAAGCCTGAATCAGCATGGAGAGGCACATACATTGACAGGAGCCAAATTTAAGTGAAGACACTTCCGCAGCTAGATTGGCAGCTTATATCGACCTGTGGAGCAAGCCTGAATAAGTTTCCCACACCTGCAGAAAAGTTCTGTGTAAGCACAAAAGCTTGTCCCCCTCACGAACAGAAGCTGGGCCAATAAAAAATATTACCTCACCCACTTGTATCTGGGAGGAGCATTTCTCATTTTAATACGATGCAATACCATTTTATCTCTCTCTTTGTAGGAATCTACCCCTCTCAATTGCAATTTCAATGCCTATTGTGACCATTATTTACTTGCTGACTAACATAGCATACTATGTAGTGTTGGACATGCCAGCTCTTCTAACAAGCGATGCAGTGGCAGTGGTAAGTTGTGTGAAGTTTATTAAGGCAAATGTTTATAATACGTATAATGCGGTGGAAGATTCTCATTTGGTCCCCTATACAGCAGATTTCTTACCCTGCCAATTAAGGTGTTTCGTGTATTAGTGTGTTTTTAAGAGCTATAACTACTTGTTTCTGTGTAATAACACCAGTACACTGTGATGGCTCAGACATAATGCATATCTCTTTGTGAACTGATGCTTGTTAAACCATTGTATAATCTCTGTAAATCCTGATCCTAACAATGACCTAGATGTAGCGGTTGTTTTAAATAAACCAATTTTGCTATAGTTCTACTTCATGATGTTCAGTGTTGTCACTGAACACTCTACACTGGCAGAAATAGTTTTGAGACAAATTGTTGCTAAGCGCTGCTCAAACTTTTATTAGCATTTCACACCCCCAAAATACAAACAAATATAGTCAACATATTATACAATACGGAAAGTCTATAGTTATTAACACACAATTCAACAATTGATTTATACATCCTAATCTGCATGAAAACCACTATTTCAAACCCAATTTACAGAAATTAACAAAAATCCAATTTTGTTTTAATGCTAATGTAGGATTTATTTTAGCATTGATCAGCCTTTCAAAATTCCAATCACCCACTCAGCAGGAGTAGTTTTCATTATCATCATGGTAAAGAATGGGCTAGGAGACTCTGTGCTTGGACTGATAAATTTTCCTGACAGTTTTGCAAGGCTGTCATTGCATATTTAATGTAATTAGCCTCATGCACTCTCTTTTCTATTGCAGACATTTGGTAATGAAGCCCTTAGTTATGCTAAGTGGATAATTCCTATTGCAGTGGCCATGTCCTGTTATGGTGGATTAAACTCATCAACTATTGCAGCTTCCAGGTATGAAACATCAAACATGTAAAAGGCAGGCAGTACTCAAAGGACAATCAATAGCACTTTGTAGTAAGTGGCATCATTTAATAATATATTGCAGTGGGACCTGCTGAAGTTAAGAATCTGTGACTATCTCCATTTCAGGCGTTTAGTATTGTAGGATAAAAGTAATGCACTCTATGTTAAGAATGCAGTCTAAAGGTAGCAGTAGAATGTTAACAGGAGTGACCATTGAGTTTCTTTCTATCACTTTGTTCTAACTTGACTGGCAGACTTGCTACAAGAAATTTAGGGTAAAGATGGGGCAGGTATAGGGAGGGAGGCTGTAAGACTCCCATGCATGGCTGACACCAGTTGCATTCCTGGTACACAAAGAATGTTTCCTATTAGTGCCACCTGCGGAGTGAACCATCCCAAAAGAAATGAGACATGGTAGGGAAAAGGCCTTGTAACATTGTCTCTCTGTGTATACTGCCCCTTCTAGTTAGTGACACAGCAGATTCACTACCCCTTCATGGTGGGGTGCTTTGGGAGGCATTGTATGAGGTACACTCATGTCTTGGCATAATGTTTCCAGGTGCTCTGGCTGCAGCAGTACAGCTCAGCACAGCCTCCTTTGCCAAGCAGTAATTAGCTGCCATAGTGTGGCCCTATGATTGTAGGCCGCTGAGGGCATGCGCCTCTCTTCTTTTATTTGTATGTAAAGCCCAGCACAAATCTCTGTGGCTCAGAGAGCTTGTAGGGTAAAATCTGAATAAATAAAACAAAGATCTCTGAGCACACCTCCAGATTCCAGTGAGAAATAGCATGACTGAGTAGCGGTGTTATTTTAGAGTCAATTAATAGTCCAACTTTATTTCTATTACACTGAAGAATATTTGTATTCTTCCTTTTTCATCTGTCAAAGACATTTGTCATGCTGGATATTGCTATACTGTGATATTTGAAACTGATCCTATAATAGTTCCTGTTGATAATTCATAAATAATAAACAGTATTGGAACTGCTTTAAACAGAAAAACAAGGACCACCTAAGGAAAAAAAAATTTCTTTCAGTCAAGCCAGAATTGACCTTTACATATCATCAATCTCATAAATTTGATATGGATCCTATTCAACAGAATTGAAAGTCTGCTAATGTTGCCATGTGCATGAATACATTAGAAGTACCAAACCTGAAGAAATGCCACAATCCAAGGATATAAGGACATCATTTAGCACCATCTTTGTCCAATAATATCATGTAGTTCCATGGTCATCTTTCTGTAACGCCAAAGCAAAATAATTCAGAATATGCAAGTTTAGTGTGGAGTTATTATTCATTTGTGGGGAGCAACACTGCCCTTGGCCTAACAAATGTGGTGAATTGTCTGTATATAGCTGCAAGTTAATCTGAATCTAAATTAAGTTTTTAATATTTGGGTTAATAAATATTTATTTCAACGCTAATAGTTCATGCTTTATAGCTACGTATTTAGCATAATTGCATATTGTCTGTGGACAGGTGTATACTTGAAACGCTTGAAGAAAACCAAAACACTTAAAACCAAGATGCAGCTATAATACTGTAGGTCTCATCTTCTGTGTCTACAGCTATAAGTATGAAAGAACCAAATTCAAGAGACAAGTCCAGCACATTCCAATGCTGTTTGTTTGAAACTTACATTCTCCCTCCCACTGCTATTCACAGGGCATTATTTAGTTAGTTAGTTAGTTAGTGCTAGTGACTAGAGGCAAACCAGGTCAAAGTCCCTTTGTGCTAGGGCTGTGCCAACATATAGTAGTAAATGACTATCCCTGTCCCAAAGAGCTTACAACCTAAAGGACTGCATGGAGCTTCTCCACCTATGCAAAGGTGCAGATATGGCTCCCCCCCCCCCCAAAAAAGAAAGCATGCTCAGCACAGAGGATTGGACTGGACTATATACTTTTTTTGCTGTCAAATTGCCCCTCTCTAAGCATTGTGGTGGCTTTTGATAGTCCTGGTAGGGTCTTTTGACATTATAGGAGCAATAGCATTCAGAATATTTCAGGCTACAGGAAGTTCTTTCAAGAATATTTAATGCAATGTGCAATGTTTCTACAATAAACATATGCTTGCAGTGAAGTACTATTTTCAGTAGCACAGATTTTATTATTGGAACTCTCAAATGAAGGACTACTTAAAATGGGGCAAGTGCAGTCTTCTGATTACCTAGTAGCAGTCTGATCTACATTTGTCACATTAAGTCAAATAATTCCTTAATGATGGAGACGTTTTTGTGCCCTGGCATGTACACTAGCGCTGTCTATTATCCAGTGAAAGGCAAAGGTGGACAAAAGAATGGTACTTACAACAAAAAAGCATTTTTCTCCATAAATGTTTACAACAGCAACAAAAAATATAATTGGTTCTGCCTTTGTGGAAAAACAGAAGGACTCTGCTTGGCTAATTAGACTTTTTTTCTTTCCTTTTGTGTTAGGCTTTTTTATGTTGGAGCCAGAGAAGGACACCTTCCTGATAGTTTGAGTTTGATTCATATAAAGTGTTTCACACCAATCCCTGCTCTTTTCTTTAATGTAAGTAACAGTACTTCTCCACTTCTTTCCTCACTATTTTGGGAATTTTCTGCAAATGGTAAAGTATTATGAATCCCTTTTACACTCCATTTCTCCAGGCCTGTCTACACTGGGGAAGTTTCCCCAAAATAGCTAGTTGAACTAAATTGTTTTTTAAAACAGTTGGAGCCACACGGCCTGATTCTCATTTACACTAAGGGCACCCAGGTAAAGTGATCTTAGTGTGAATGAGAAGTAGGCCCAGAGGGTAGGGTTAATCAGCCCAAACTAGTGTTAAAATCACCTGTAGAGGTTTATCTGAATCAGTTTTAAAAATAGTTGGGATATTGCAACAAAAATTCTCAGTTTATCCAAGATTTAACATTAATTAGTCTCTGTGTTCTGATCTAGGTTAGAAAAAAGGGAAGGTTTAAAATGCATAACCACAGAGTTTACAGCCGCACAGCTGTACCGATGCAGCGGCTAGTGCAGACGCTCTATGCTGACAGGAGAGAGCTCTCCCATCGACTTAATTACTCCAGTCCCCACAAGCGATGGTAGCTATGTTGGCAAGAGAAACTCTCCCGCTGACATAGCACTGTCCACACCGGCACTTAGGTCAGTGTAACTTGCACCACTCAGCGAGGTGGCTTATTCACACCCCTGACTAAACTGATACCGACGTAAGCTGTAGTGCATACATAGCCTAAGTCTTTGTGTGGGTTTGCATATTCACAAAGCCACATACTGAAATTCTTCGGTGAATACCACACGCTAAAAAGAGAATTAGTTTAGTTGGCTTTGGGAAAGAGGAAGATTGACTCACAATGAAATACTACCAGCTTCCCAATGAAGAATGCTTTATGTAGTCATGTGCTAAAGTATATAAGAATTTTAAAACAATATATACACACATTTGTCACAGCACTTAAAATACTTGGATCAAGGTATTTAAAATTGGGTTCCTAAAGCTAGACTTTTACATCCATATTTACTTTATTCTTCTCTAATTGCACTAAGGAATCTTCTTTGTGATGGGCACTTATAGGTATTTTAAAATCTTATTTACAAATTAAAATGAGATATTATGGCGCAAGAGCAACATTTCATTGTAAATGAGATTGTGGGACACAGGGACAGGGAGCTGTAAGATACAAAATTAGTACAAATGATTGCAAGTATTAATCCAGAAATCAAATAGATTAAAGTGAGGGGGGGAAATCCATCATAAAGCATTTATTGCTGCTTATTAAACTATTCATTTCACTTGGTGAAATTCTATAGCCTGTCTTATGCAGATGATCAAAGTGCCTTTTTGCCTTAATGTAGGAATCTAGGAATGAGTCATTTGAGTCTGAATATTCCCACTAGTGGGAATTACACTTGTATCAGTGGGAAGGGTTTGTTCTCTTAACATGTGAACATAATTCCCATTTATAAGAATAGAAGATTTCTGTGTTTATTGAGGGAAGAATGCACTCTTTCAGTTGTGCTCTTTAATAAATCAGTGGTTAGGATTCAGAGATTTTAGGGCTCATTCACATCTGGACTCAGTTCTGCAGTCTTTGAGGCCAAATACTGTAACTCTCATTGAAGTCCAATTGTTTGTAGAAAGCTCAAAAGGAGGAACATTCTACTACACTTCTAGAGGGAGAAATCTTTGCTTAATTGTTCTCAGTGCACAGAAATACAATGTCCTGTATAGTGTTTGTTTGAAGGCAGATATTTAAAAGTTAAAATCTTGTCCAGTGGATTGTGAGCTAGGAGCACCTCAGTTCTAATTATGGATCTGATATTGACTCTTCTTCTAGCTTTGGGCAAGTCACTTGAATATCTCTGCCTCAGTTTCCTCCTCTAGAAAGGAGGAAAACAATACATATTTGCCTACCTTACCAGAGAGATGTGGTAAGGTAGGCAAATTTACAATTAATTTACAAATTAATATTTGTAAAGTGCTTTGAATACAAAATAATTATATAAATATTTGTGTTGTTATTGTTACTATTAAATTTAAGGACCTGTATCCCTAGAAGTTCATGTCGTAACTCCCATTGACTTCAGTGGGACAGGATCAAGCCCTACATCAGTAAAGTGCATTAGATAAAATGAGTAAAGTTTGAAAATTTGACAAATCTAGCAGTCCATAGAAAAAAGAAAGAATGAGTGATGACATTGAACCCTGGGGTAAGTAACCACCCAGAGGACTGACTACATTTTTTCATAAAGGTTGCCTTATAGTTTACTTGAACAATTCCATGACAAAGCTCCTGGGACTCTTAAATGCTGAATAGGCTAGTATGGGATGGTTCAGCTTGTGCGACTTGTCGTTCAGGGATACTGTTTGCCACAGATCAAATTTCCAAATTCAAAACAAATGGGGAATATCTAGCTGGTTGAAATTTTTCAAAATTAAAAAGGAGATGGGGGGAAATATCCCTTTTTGACAAACTCTAATCTCATGAGCATGTGAGGTGTCTTCATTAGCCCCACACAGAGCTTTAGGGACAATGCAGTAGCAGCTGTAGAAGAGGATTTGGCTGTGACTAGGACTAAACATAGGCAGTCCCTGGTAATGTTAGTGAGTTGCTCACCTGGTAAAGGTAAGTTTGCATTTGAAAGTTTGGGGGATACTTTAAGGTAGTCCCTTAGTTGGACGTTTCCTTGTTAAGTGTGGTCACTAACACAGATTTCACTGTATAGAAGAAGCATGTTACTATGCCAGTAACCTTCTCTGATAGTTATGTCTTAATAAGAGTTAGTTTTTTCGCTTCATAACTCCATGTTGTGTTTTCTTCTTGGTCCTTGGTTCTTGCAGTGAAGTTGTCATAGTCTTGGATTTGTGACATCAGCCAGTTACCATGAAAATGATTGTGATGTTACAAATTCATCATTATGACATCGTTGCAGGATAAGGAGAAGAAAAATAGGATGCAAGGGAGAGAACTTCTCTTTAAATATTAATAGATTTGAAAACAAATGAAAGGTAAATTACTTCATGTTTTAGTCAAATATATATATTGTCTGTAGAACGCATACTCTCTTGGTTCACCAGAACCTGGATTTGGTGACCTTTAGAGTATACTTCAAGCCCAGACTATTCCTCAGAGAAGCATTCATTAAGGGGAGCAAGGGGCATGACAGAGAGATACTGTAGGAAGGTGTATAGGCCTGAGTACCCTCTTTTAATATGCTCTTAAAATATATCCAGGGCCAGTAGCACCGACTGTTAGTGAGGTTGCCTAATGCTCCCCATTATGAGGCTTGTCAGGACTGAGATCCCCACTTTGAACTTTAGGGTACAAATGTAGGGGCCTGCGTGAAAAACTTCTAAGCTTAATTACCAGCTTAGCTCTGGTTCGGCTGCCACCATTTTCAATGGATTCCCTCCCTGGGAAACCTTGAAAAACCTTCACCAAATCCCTGGTGAAAACAAATCCAACCCCTTGGATTTAAAACAAGGGGAAATTAACCATTCCCCTCCTTCCTCCCACCAACTCCTGGTGAATCAGTTCCAACCCCCCTTGGGATCTACAACAGGGAGAAATTAACCATTCCCCCTCCTTCCTCCCACCAACTCCTGGTGAGTCAGGATCCACCCCTTGGATCTTGAACAA
>NC_048299.1:237958905-238060066 GCF_013100865.1 Trachemys scripta elegans
GAGAACGAACACCGTCCCAAAACAAAGAACACAAACAAAAGCCTTCCCCCCCAAGATTTGAAAGTATCTTGTCCCCTTATTGGTCCTTTAGGTCAGATGCCAGCCAGGTTACCTGAGCTTCTTAACCCTTTACAGGGAAAAGGATTTTGGAGTCTCTGGCCAGGAGGGATTTATAGTACTGTACACAGGACAGCTATTACCCTTCCCTTTATAGTTATGACAAGGCTCTGTTTAGTGTTGCTTATAACTTTGCCAAAATTTAACCATTTGGGTTGAAATTTTACCTGCCAGATGCCTGCCTCAGGCATCAATATTTTGGAAAATTTGCATCAAAACAGTCCAGCAATTTCTGAGAATGAGGCTAAGGAATGATAATGTTTTGCCCAATTTAAAAAATCCTGGTGACTTTTAAAATTTTTTATTTTGAACAGCTCTAGTGCCCGCATGCTTTGGAGCAATTAACTGAAATTTGGCGGAGGAGTGGCCTTTGTGTCAGAGATGTGTCTTTTGCTGACCCTATGAAAATCTGCCCAAATTTGGCCAAGAGATAAGCCTTTTCAGAGTCTCCATTAACACATGCTTAGGAGAGACAGCTCCTACTGTTGATCAGATTGACTGTCCCCATAGAGCAATTGACCATGCTTCCACCAGCCCAGAGCAACAAGGATGAAGCAGAACTTTCCCTGTAGTGGCTGCTCCCAGCTGTTTTAGGCTGTGGCTGGACTGGGCACTAGAACAGAGAGCAGGGAGTGTCTCTTTCCTATGCTCATAGGGTACATGTACACAGGGATAAAAGACCCACGGCATGACTGTGGCTGTCTAGGTCAGCTGACTTGGGCTTGTGGGACTCAGGCTGTGGGGCTAAAAAACAAAATTGCTGCGTAGACATTCAGGGTCAGGCTGGAGCCCGAGTCCAGGACACTCCACTCTTGCAGCCCGAGGCCAAGCATCTTTTATCCCAGTGTAGACATACCCTCAAAGACACCTCACTTCCCCACCCCGCTCAAACTGCTGGCACCCATGCAGAATGGAGGTGTAAGCTTCCGGACACAAATGCCGAGAGGACAAGAGGTGGGCCTGTGAGCAGGGCAGGTGGAGGAAAGAATAGATTGGATAAGGAGTCTGATGAGACTGGGACTGGAGAATGGAGGAGGGGAGAGGGAAGAGAAAATAGGATTAGCTAGGCCAGGATACTTGGACTGTGAGCCAGTGGGGTGGGGAGGCTGGGAATGATTTGGAGCCAAGGAGAGACTGGGACGAGAAGCCTGAGGAGTGGAGACTGGGACTGGGTAGGCAAAGAGAAGGAGCCAGAGACAAGGACTGGAATAGGTACAGATTGGAGGGGCTGGGGAAACAGGAGTCAAGCTTGGCTGTGTGGGGGAGGGCAGGCAGAAGGCGCTGTGACCACTAGAGAACACTCCCTTCCATCATCTAGAATGGAACCCAAGATTCCTGAGTCTCGCCATTCCTTTGCTGTCAGCATATCTGTAAAACCCACTGGCACAGTGGATGTCTCATCCCCCTCTAGTGCTGGTCTACGGAGCAGATGACAAACTACTATTGCTACCAGTTACTCTGCTAGTTCAAGTGGCAGAGGTCTGTGAAGTGGGTCCAAAGGTTCCAATGTGGCTGATGAACCATGTGGGTGTCAGTATAATGCCACATGATGGAATTCTTTTTTCAATTTGCTTCTTCAAAAAATGAGGAAATTACACACAAAGTACATCAAAAGAACATTTATTAAGGTTGCATAATCAAGCATTCAAAAGCTAGGACAAGCCAGAAAAACTGCCTGTGCCCCTTTGTACGCATTATGATACAGTCTTTAATTGCATGATCACCTGCTATTTTTAACTACTGGACACCTACCTCATTCAGTGCTCACAATGGATCTGCTCTGGGGATAGATCAGGGCTGTGTTCTGAATGAGGTTGTTGTTTGTTGGGCCCTTGCCTAATTTAGAAGTTGGAAGGGGAGTCATGAATAAGCCAGGGGATTTCAGGAAGAGAAAGGATGGCCTCATGGTTAAGGCAGCTGAATGTCATCCTGGAGAACTGGATTCTATCCCTGCCTGTGCCAGAGTTTTCACTGTGATGCTAGGCAAGTCCCTAGACCACACTTTTCACAGGTGGTCACTAATTATCTGTTCTTCTTTTCCTGTGTTCCTGATTTGAGACCCTGGATCTGATTTGCAGGAGTGTTGAGCACTCACTGCTGCAACTGAAGTCAATGAGAGCTGTGCTTTATATAGAGCACTATATAATGTTCAGAACTCTGACAACACAGGTTCTAGGTGTCTCAAGTTAGACACCACATAGGTGGAAATTTTTGGACCTTATTCCCTCTGTGCCTCAGTTTCCCATATGTAAACTGGGGATATGACCCCCTCACATCCCAGGGGTGTTGTGATGATAAACTAACATTTGTGAAGCAATCAGATACTATGCTAATGAGCACCATAGACAAGCTCATGAGGAAATCAATGGTTCTGTCTTCAGAGCAGGATTTGACTGGTGTGAGGTAAAAAAGGCATGGGGCCACACGTTGAGCAGTGGGGAGAAAACAAAATGTAGAACAGCTGGCCATTCCCTGAGCACTGTCCACCAGTGCACTTACAGATTTCTTAGCGGTTCTGAGAACACAGCTCTCAATGATTTCAGTTGGAACTTAGGAGCTCAGCACCACTAAAATCAGGCCTTTGATATATAGTACTTAATATATAGTATGTTTTTGTTTCATAAGAAAACTATTTTGTTACTTAAAAAAGCTTTCCCCCCCCCACCTTTTATGTCTGTAGGGTTTAATGACTTTGCTCTACCTCCTTGTGGAAGATGTCTTTCTCCTCATTAATTACTACAGCTTCAACTACTGGCTGTATGTTGGGCTGTCTATTGCAGGATTAATATACCTGAGACATACTCAGCCTGATAGGCCACGGCCTATTAAAGTAAGTACATTACAGAAGGAAATAAAACATAATATACAGTCAATGCATCTGTTTGTATGTACATTACAGTATTGGCAGGGCCGGCTCCAGCTTTTTTGCCGCCCCAAGTGGCGGAATAAATAAATAAATAAATAAATAAAAAGCCAATCGACTACAAGTGGAGCAATTGAGGTGCCGCCGAAGAAGAAGAGAGGGACCCGAAGGACCCGCCGCCGAATTGCCGCTGCAGACCGGGAGGTGCCGCCCCAGTAACGTACGGAGTGCTGCCCCTTTCTATTGGCTGCCCCAGGCACCTGCTTCCTTCTCTTATTTTTGTGTAGTCATTTTTTCTCATAATGGATCTTTACATTGCCATAGTTACAGGATGCCTAGGGCTCTGGCACAGTTGGGTATTCAGGTTTGATTACACCTCTTATAGTTTGGGAAATTCTGAGCTGCCAGACAATAGTTCCACCTCTCCTTCGTTTGTAGGACTAGTACTTTACTTCCTCTTCCCTTCATCCATATATATTTTGCCATCCAAGACACACATGGTAGTAGGAGAGTGAGGTGTATTAATGCTACTTGGGTCCTCCAAGAAATGATACCCTATACACTCTTCAAGTATAGAGGAGTGTTACATTCAGTCAGACAAGTGAATTTAGAATACAAATTAATACCCCTTCACGAGCTTTTCCAAAGACGTTTTTATTTTTGACTCTGTCTTGTCACAGTCTCCTGTACCATCTTTACCAGCATCAGTTTTTGTTTGTGTGTTATTAAAGGGCAAAATGTTTTGATTCCTATCCAGCATCTACAACAAAAATAGAACTCCTGTGTACAATCAGCATTAAAGTACATTCTCTAAAGCTAGTAAACTTTCTAATTCTCCAAAGCTAGTCAATTTTTTTGAAATTTCAAGTTTGACAAGATCTTTCATTCACATTTTGAATGTAAAAAGACAACAAAAAACCCACCTCACAACAACCAACAAGGGAAATTTTGCTCAATCTTTTTCCTGTTTTTTGACCAGCCAGTTCTGCTTTCTGTTGGACATCAGACCGATGAAACACAAACTGTTCATGGGTCTGCTGCAGCCCACAAATCTTGAAGTTGTAAAAATGAACTATTGTATTCCACGCTTTGCCATATGCAGCCCTGCTTGACAACAAATAGCCTTGATAAAACGTACTGTCTTCACACTTAATTTACAAACTCTCCAGATAATAGGCAGAAAAGAGGAGAGAGGGTGAAATCCTGGCCTTATTAAAATCAATGGGAATTTTGCCATAGACTTCAGTACACCCAAGATTGCACCCAGAGAGTTTATATAAGCTGACTGTGGGTGCCAAATTATTAATTTCTATTATTCTTTGCCTGCTTAGCTGACCTCACATTTTTGCATGGAATTTTGTGCACGCACAGTGGATTGTTTTCCTCAATTTATATTTTACTTACATAAAAATAATATTTATACAAAAACTCTCTCTGTGTTATAAGTTACAGCTAGCTCTTAAAATGTCATGACATTTTGAAAGGCCATTCTTGAGAACAGTGGCTAGGTATCAAAGTGTAGTTCTACTTTAAGAAATGAATCTGTAAAAAAGTTTATTGTGGGCTTCCTACTTGTTTTCCAATTATTTCCATATCAGATTTGCTCATTTTACAAGCAAAATGATGTGTTTCTAACTACCACCTATGCAAACTTAACTAGATTCTTGAAAGTCAAGCTGGGTTCATTCAATTTCTGACATACAAATGATAAAAATTCTACAGTAGAAGCTTAGAGAAAAAATTCCTTGCATGGTAGCACTCGGCTTCAGTGCTCTGCTCTTACTGCATTTGTGGATCTCTCATAAATGTCAATTGGAGCTGAGTTTGTGCAGTCCTGGAAACAGGGTGGACAGATACAGACACACACATGTATTTACACCTGGGGGGCAGAGCGGATTCCCCAATTCTCCTCCAGACTCTTCAGGTCATTTATAATGTCCTTCCCCCCACTTTGTAGCATATGAAGGGTCCTTAAGTTAAACCAAAAAAGATAAAAGAAAGGTCCTTTCAAGTGAAGGGAAAGGGGGCCTGTCTCTCAGGCCATCTTTCTAGATTCAGCTCTTTGGACTTGACCTATTAATAGGTCTATTGTCTTTTATTAGATCTAACTCCAGCCCCTCATCTTGGGGCATTTTGCTTCACAGCTGGTCGATACAGCGTTAGCGACAGTGTTTCCCTCTTGGCTGATGTGTCTCTGTTGTCAGCAGTCTCTGAGGTGAAGCAACCCTCCTTTTCTTCACCACTCCTTTCTGTAGCAGCTTTCCCTTTTTTAGTTCCTCTCCCTCTTCCAGGCAGAGCAAGCCTTACAGGCAGGCCTCATTAGTGCTTCAGTTTGTAAGGCCTCACATTTTTCAACAGTATGTTTCGTTGTTTCTTTTAATTCATGTTGATCTTTTTGTATCTGCAGCTCAGCCTCTTCTTTCCTGTAGTATACTGTTTATGTTCCATTTTCCTGGTCCTGGTTCCTCTCTTCAGCGATACAATCAATACCCTCATTGGAATTGGCATAGCCCTCTCTGGAATTCCTGCATATTATTTGGGAGTTTATTTACCATCTGAAAAGAAACCTAAATGTCTTCAGTGGCTCTCTGGTAAGCAATGTAGTTTTACATTAGTATGTGATTATGTACATCTCTACATGCAGGCACCTGTAAATATAAATTGTGAGAACCTTGTCAGAAAACAAAAAAAATCTTAGCTATTTTTCTGGACTTTTTGTAAAATTTGTTCCCTCAGAAATTTTTAATATATAATGCATTACATGTCTAGGAAGTTTTGCTGTGTTTGTTATATGTTTTAGAAGGAAAAATAACCTGAACTATGCAACTATACAGAATTTTCCTGCATGTAGATTCAATAAAAATATTACAGTAGATTAGGGTGTCCAGATGTCCCGATTTTATAGGGACAGTCCCGATATTTGGAGCCTTTTATTATATGGGCTCCTATTACCCCTCACCCCCGTCCCAATTTTTCACACTTGCAGTCTGGTCACCCTACGGTACATTAATTATAAGTCATTATGGAGGAATAATTTACATTGGCTCGGTCAAAAGTCCTCCTAGTGTTGAAGACTGAAGAAGAGCTCTGTGTAAGCTCAAAAGCTTGTGTCTCTCACCAACAGAAGTTGGTCCAACAAGATATTACCTCACCCAACTTGTTTCTCTAAAGACTAAACGCACTCATTTTTAGTCTGGAGGACTGAAAGTACCACATCACTGTATTGTTTTGCTGACTGACCAATTAGTGTAGTATCTGAGTTAGAGGAGACCACCTATTTTGGTACCCAGTTAAAATGTGAATACTGCTATAACGATGGATATTTGAGATTGGTAAGGGGCTAACATTTGCATTGGGGAAAAAATTGGTGGTCCTGTAGGGCTGTACACATACTTATTTCTGGGTGCTCTCTTCCAGGAACAATTGAAAACGTGGTTGTGTGTGTGTGTGTAGGATGGGACAGATGCCATAACTTGTATAAATAAACTGATGTGAGCTGATGTAAACATCAGCAGAAAGTTTCCTAAATTATTAAATCATTAATTTAGTGGACTCAGGTTCAGAAACTAGTAGCTGCAGAGGATTATGCATATCTCTGTTACTGACTCACAGACTAGTCTTGAAAGGCTCAATCCTGAGCTCCTTGTTCAGTTTGATCCCAGCTCTTACAAATTTCCATTAAATTCAATGAAGGGCTTATTAAAAATTAAGAATTTCAAAGTGGGGCTTTGATGTGTGAATGATTTACCCATTGGAAACATGGATTTAATCCCCCTCACAGAAATGTTGCAAAGCTTAATTAATGTTTGCAAAGTGCTTTGAGATCCTTGGACACAAAGTTTATAAAAGACCAAAGTTCTATTGTAAGTTTGTCTCATCTATGTGTTTTTTTTTTTATTTTGCAGCCACAACAACAAAATATGTTCAGATGTTGTTCTACTGTTGTCTGACAGACTTGGACACTGAAGTGGATCAGACAGAAGCTAAAGCCAAATAGGGTTGTCTGGACATTTACATACTTGAAGCATTTTTAGTGTCTGAAATTCTTTGTGTAGGGTTGGTTGCACGAAAGTACCAACAATTACACTGTGCATCAGTTTGATGTTAATTATTTTTGTGCTTATTTTATTAGCCCCTTCACTGCCAAGGGTATTTACCAATCCCTGTTCTACAGGATTTTTTTCTAATTTTGTTTATTAATGCTGATTGATTACCTGGTGATTGTGAAGTGCTTTGAAAATATAAAGCACTGTATGAATAAGCTCTTCATGTTACATAAGTGTTAGTTTTTGCAAGCCTTTTGGAATAAATCTATTCAGTGCAAAGCAGAATCTTGAGAAATAAAAAGACAAATGAAAGAATACAATGCAAATCAGACACTTACTAGATTTACATTTCTAAAGATAAGGCAGGAGAAGAAAGTCACAATATAAATTTAAGATTTGTATTGCAATTAGAAAATTTGTTTCTCAGCAAAATGTTTAAGTAGGCAGGCAAGCATTTTCAAGGTATAAATGCATCAGTAGAACAAAAAAAATCTAATCCATGTTCCCCTAAGTAGATCCCAGCAGACACATTTAATTCAGTTATAAGAAGAATACAAGGGAAGTGGACTATCTGAAAAATAAAAGCTCTGTGCTAAACCTTATGTGAGGACATACAACAATTGTCATCTTTTTGCAGTAGAGGCATTTCAGATAACAAATTAGTTCACATAGTTGTTGTCACAGGTGTGCCAAATCTCTTGCAGATCAGCTAGTCATGGAATAGGATAAAAAGACTGCAAGTTCTACTTCAGTATATGTACATTCAGGGGTAAGCACATCACCTTTCTATAGTGTGCCTGTGTTCACCTACAAACATCAAAAATTGTGGCCTCATAAACCATAGTAGATATGCTGGTTGACTTTCATTTAGGAAGGAATGAAGCATCCATCTCCTGAAAACGTAGAAGAGAAAATAAACATCCTGAAAGAACTATCTGGGACTTAGGCCCCAGAGGCAATTCCTCTAGCCTTTCTTGATATACACTATACTTTGTCATCCTGTAGGATGTTACACTTACTTTCCATAATGCTTTTGGAATATATATAATATTCTGTCTGTAGCTTCATCAGTGTTCCTTTCCATAGCTCTGATCCTAAACTGATCTCTAGCTTTTAGCTTGGGGGGGTACAACATTATCCTTCATTATCGCCTACTTGGAGAGAGCTGTGGGGAGAGGGGTTGTCATAACTATAAAGGGAAGGGTAACAGCCCTCCTGTGTACAATACTATAAAATCCCTCCTGGCCAGAGACTCCAAAATCCTTTTACCTGTAAAGGGTTAAGAAGCTCAGGTAACCTGGCTGACACCTGACCCAAAGGACCAGTAATGGGACAAGATACTTTCAAATCTTGGTGAGGGGAAGGCTTTTGTTTGTGCTCTTTGTTTTGGCGGTTGTTCGCTCTTGGGACTAAGAGGGACCAGACATCAATCCATGCTCTCCAAATCTTCTGAACAAGTCTCTCATATTTCAAACTTGTAAGTAACAGCCAGGCAAGGCGTGTTAGGTTTATCTTTGTTTTCTCAGCTTGTAAATGTACCTTTTGCTAGAGTATTTATCTCTGTTTGCTGTAACTTTGAACTTAAGGCTAGGGGGGTTCCTCTGGGCTCTTTGAATCTGATTACCCTGTAAAGTTATTTTCCATCCTGATTTTACAGAGATGAATTTTATCTTTTTTTCTTTAATTAAAAGCCTTCTTTTTAAGAACCTGATTGATTTTTCCTTGTTTTAAGATCCAAGGGGGTTGGATCTGGACTCACCAGGATTGGTGGAGGGAAAGGAGGGGGAATGGTTAATTTCTCCTTGTTTTAAGATCCAAGGGTTTGGATCAGTGTTCACCAGGAAATTGGTGGAGAAGTCTCTCAAGGCTACCCAGGGAAGGGAGTTAGCACTTGGAGTGGTGGCAGCAAAACCAGATCTAAGCTGGTAGTTAAGCTTAGAGCTTCTCATGCAGGTCCCCACATCTATACCCTGAAGTTCAGAGTGGGGAAGGAACCTTGACATGGTGGCAGAGCGGTGGGATCTTTTAAAACCAAAAGCCAGTAAGATTTTTTTTTCTCCTGTGTAGCTGCTTAGAAAGCAGAACTGGGAAGGTAGATACATATCTTATTTCTTAGCCTGAAGGCAGAGGAGTTAAGTTTTTTTTAACAAGGGTCTTTGTTAAGAGAAGGTTTCATGCTGTGAGCAAGCAGCCAGCAAAAGGAATTTACAAGCTGAATTGTTTTTTGTTTTGTTTTTTCTACCTCTCTGGTATAGCTAGTTAGAAAGTCTCTGTTAACTAAGCAGCCCTGAGCTGAGTGCATCCCAGTTTCAGTGAACTGCAGAGGTGGTGTAACCCAGCCCAACAAAGCAGGAAAATGAGTACCAATGACACTGCTACTAAACTAGAGCTGGCCAGACTGGCAGCAGAAGAAAGTGAAAAGAATCATAAGAGACTGCTCGAAATAAAAGAACTCGAGAAAGCAGCTACTGAAAGAGAAGAGAAAGCCAAAGAGGATGCCCACAAAAGAGCTATGGAGCAGAAAGAAAAAGAGATGGAGGAGAAGGAAAGAGAGAGGAAGCATGAACTGGAATTGGTAAGGGCTAGGCAGGATATACCAGCCAACTCTAACAATCAGTCTCCAGGTACCGCTTCCCATCCCAGAAAATTCCCCATCTACAAGGCAGTCGATGATACTGAGGCCTTCTTAGAAAATTTTGAAAGGGCCTGCCTTGGGTACAGCATCTCTACAGACCAGTACATGGTAGAGCTGAGGCCGCAGCTTAGTGGACCCTTAGCAGAGGTGGCGGCTGAAATGCCTAAGAAACACATGAACAGTTATGAACTTTTTAAAAACAAGGCCAGAATCAGAATGGGGCTAACACCCGAGCATGCCCGTCAGTGGTTCAGAGCCCTAAGGTGGAAACCAGACGTGTCATTTACCCGACATGCCTACCACATTGGGAAAAATTGGGATGCCTGGATAGCAGGAGCAAGTGTTAAATCTACAGAAGAGTTGCCCTTCCTAATGCAAATGGAGCAGTTTTTAGAGGGTGTTCCTGAGGAAATAGAAAGGTATATCCTAGATGGGAAGCCCAAAACTGTAACCGAGGCAGGGGAGATTGGAGCCAAATGGGTGGAGGTGGCAGAAAAGAAAAAAACTAGTAGCAGTTGGAGCGAATATCAGAAGGGGCAACCTGAAACAAAACCCTATCACCAGGGGCAACCCAGGCCCCATCTACAGCCCAAGGAAAACCCCAGACGCCTTCTCACCCCACCACACCAGTCTGCCCCAACCAACCTCGCCCCGGTGAACCTTAGCAGGGTGATGTTTTAAATGTAATGAACTGGGACATATAAAGGCCCGCTGCCCCAAGAACCCCAACCGATTACAGTTCATTACACCACAATCACACCAAAGAACCCCAGGCCCAGATGCCTCTCAAATACCCTCGGAGTGAAGGGAAACCTTGAGAGTGGGCAGAAAGAAGGTTATCGCGTGGAGGGACACTGGGGCCCTAGTGTCAACTATCCACCAATCCCTAGTGGACCCCAAACTCATCAACCCAGAGGCTCCGGTAACAATTCAACCCTTCATGTCACACTCTTTAACCTTGCCTACAGCCAAGTTGCCTGTCCTGTACAAGGGCTGGTCATGAATGTGGACTTTTGCAGTCTATGACAATTATCCCATCCCCATGCTACTGATGGGGCCAAGAGGGTGGGAATGGTCACCCGCAGCCAGGCTAAGCAAGCTTTCACATCCATCCCTGTTCCTGAGCTGTCCACCAGGGCCCCGTCAGTGTTACCAGAGACCCAGACAGAGGTGATGGAACCAGATCCCCTGCCAACGACTGCAACAGCCATAGTGGATCCAATCCCAGAGACCCAGCCAAAGCCAGTCCCAGAACTGGAACTGGCAACGCAACCAGCACCAGAACCATTGCCAGCACTGAGTCCAGTGCTTGCAAACCCGTCTACAACTCCAACACCAGAGGGCACCAGCAAGCCTGAACTGGCTGAACTGGCTGAACCCCACCCAAGAGGCTCAGCCAGAGCCTGAAATACCACATAGTGCACCAGCGGAGAGCGGTTCACAGTCAATGGAAACAAGCCCACCACCTGCACCGCTTCCAGAGGGACCAAGCCCAAGTCCTCAGTCCAAGGAGAAACTGATGTCTCCAGCATCAAGGGAACAGTTCCAGGCCGAGCAGGAAGCAGATGACAGCCTTCAGAAAGCTTAGGTGGTGGCACAGAGCACCCCACCACCTCTCAGCTCTTCTAACCGATCCCAGTTTGTTGTAGAACAAGGACTTTTATACAAGGAGACTCTTTCTGGTGGACACCAGGAAGACTGGCATCCTCAAAGACAGTTGGTAGTTCCAACTAAGTACCGGGTAAAGCTCTTGAGCTTAGCCCATGATCATCCCAGTGGCCATTCCGGGGTGAACAGAACCAAAGACCCGTTGGGGAACTTCTTCCACTGGGAGGGAATGGGCAAGGACATTGCTAATTATGTCCGGTCTTGTGAGGTGTGCCAACAAGTGGGAAAGCCCCAAGACCAGGTCAAAGCCCCTCTCCAGCCACTCCCCATAATTGAGGTCCCATTTCAGCGAGTAGCTGGAGATATTCTGGGTCCTTTCCCAAAGAAGACACCCAGAGGAAAGCAGTACATACTGACTTTCATGGATTTTGCTACCCAATGGCTGGAAGCAGTAGCTCTAAGCAACACCAGAGCTAAAAGTGTGTGCCAGGCATTATCAGACATTTTTGCCAGGGTAAGTTGGCCCTCCGACATCCTTACAGATTCAGGAACTAATTTCCTGGCAGGGACCATGAAAAGCCTGTGGGAAGCTCCTAGGGTGAATCACTTGGTTGCCACCCCTTACCACCATCAAACCAATGGCCTGGTGGAGAGGTTTAATGGAACTTTGGGGGCCATAATACGTAAATTTGTAAATGAACACTCCAATGATTGGGACCTAGTGTTGCAGCAGTGGCTTTTTGCCTACAGGGCTGTACCACATCCCAGTTTAGGGTTTTCACCATTTGAACTTGTGTATGGCCGTGAGGTTAAGGGGCCATTACAGTTGGTGAAGCAGCAATGGGAGGGGTTTACACCTTCTCCAGGAACTAACATTCTAGACTTTGTAAGCAACCTACAAAGCACCCTCCAACACTCTTTAGCCCTTGCTCAAGAAAACCTAAAGGATGTTCAGGAAGAGCAAAAGGCCTGGTATGATAAACATTCCAGAGAACGGTCCTTCAAAGTAGGAGACCAAGTCATGATCTTAAAGGCGCTCCAGGCCCATAAAATGGAAGTGTCGTGGGAAGGACCATTCACGGTCCAGGAGCGCCTAAGAGCTGTTAACTATCTCATAGCATCCTCCACCTCCAACATAAAGCTTAAGGTATACCATGTAAATTCTCTTAAGCCCTTTTATTCCAGAGAATTAAAGGTTTCCCAGTTTACAGCCCAGGGAACAGATGACGTGGAGTGGCCTGAAGGTGTCTACTATGAAGGAAAAAGTGACGGGTGGCGTGGAAGAGGTGAACTTCTCCGTGATCCTTGGATGTCTGCAGCGACAGCAGATCAAGGAGCTGTGCACTAGCTTTGCGCCCATGTTCTCAGCCACCCCAGGACGGACCGAACGGGCATACCACTCCATTGACACAGGTAATGCTCACCCAATTAGAACCCCACCCTACCGGGAGTCACCTCATACCCAAACTGCTATACAAAGGGAGATCCAGGACATGCTACAGATGGGTATAATCTGCCCCTCTAATAGTGCATGGGCATCTCCATGGTTCTAATTCCCAAACCAGATGGGGAAATACGCTTTTGCTTGGACTACCGTAAGCTAAATGCTGTAACTCGTCCCGACAACTATCCAATGCCATGCCCAGATGAGCTATTGGAGAAATTGGGACATGCCCAATTCATCTCTACCTTAGACTTAACCAAGGGGTACTGGCAAGTACCACTAGATGAACCCGCCAAGGAAAGGTCAGCCTTCGTCACCCAGGCAGGGGTGTATGAATTTAATGTGCTCCCTTTCAGGCTGTGAAATACATCTGCCACCTTCCAAAAACTTGTAGATGGTCTCCTAGCAGGATTGGGAGAATCTGCAGTTGCCTACCTCGATGATGTGGCCATTTTTTCTGATTCATGAGCAAAACACCTGGAGCACCTGGAAAAAGTCTTCGAACGCATCAGGCAGGCAGGACTAACTGTTAAGGCTAAAGAGTGTCAAATAGGCCTAAACAGAGTGATTTACCTTGGACATCAAGTGGGTAAAGGAACTATCAACCTCCTACAGGCCAAAGTGGATGCTATGCAAAAGTGACCTGTCCCAAAGTCAAAGAAACAGGTCCAATTCTTCTTAGGCTTGGCCAGATATTATAGGTGATTTGTACCACACTACAGCCAAATCGCCGCCCCACTGACAGACCTAACCAAAAAGAAACAGCCAAATGCAGTTCAGTGGACTGATGAGTGTCAGAAGGCCTTTAACCAGCTTAAGGCGACACTCATGTCTGACCCTGTGCTAAGGGCCCCAGACTTGTCACTATAGTCCTTTCACCCTTCCAGGGATGAAAGACCCATTGGATGACAGTTCTATGCAGCCTTCTGCTCCAGTGCCTGGGTTGGGCCACTTCCCCAGTGGCTAGGGTGACCAGATAGCAAGTGTGAAAAATCATGATGGGGGTGGCGGGTAATAGGTACCTATATAAGAAAAGCCAAGACCTTGGCTGCTGATTGTTGGGCTGGAAACCAGAATAGTGTGAGGGCCCAAGTTCCCCTACCAGGCACTAGTAGGGTGATCACATGTCCTGGTTTCACAGCGACAGTCCCAATATTTGGGGCTTTTTCTTATATGGGTGCCTAGTACCCCCCCAACCCCTTGTCCCAATTTTTCACACTTGCTAACTAGTCACAGTTCCAAACCCTGCGACTGTTTCCCTGGGCTGCTCCTACTTCTGATGTCTTGGTATCTTTGTTTATCTACCCACAGTACTTTCTTCAGCACTCTTTCTTTTGTGGACAGTTTGCCTAGTTTTCATATTGGAATTACTACTGCATGTTTCCACCCTCCCAGTATCACTCCTTTTCCCCAGATAATTGGTTCCAAGATAGCACTCAAAGTGATTTCAGAGAGATATGTGAATATTATCTTACATAATAGATCATGACTCTCTTTAGTGAATTGTCTTTTAATCTGGAGGAAAATTTCAGTTTGGTTTTCATCATTACTCACCCCTTAGAAAGTTTCTGCTAGAATTTCTGTTTTCTCATTATCAGAACTTCTAACTATGTTGTCACTTCCCATAAGACCTGGGATGTGACTACTCTCAGTCTGAATTCCATTCATTGTAATTTGCCTGTATACTTCTGATGTCTTGGTATCTTTGTTTATCTACCCACAGTACTTCCTTCAGCACTCTTTCTTTTTTTTTAATATATATATATATAATTATTTGTACTATTGCCTTACTTCTTTTATACTTCATTAGATCTTCACTATTCATTGTATTTTTGTTGTTTTGTTTTTTTTTTAATAGGCTTTGTTCCTTCCTTTAAATGCCATTTTGCACTCCTCATTCCACCTGGAAATGAGTTTTTAGTTTTCGGATACTTCAATATCCTTGATATGGCTACAGTAGCAGTAGCTATTAATCCCTTTATTATATTACCATTGAAATTGTCTATCTCATCACTCACAAATTAAGTACATTTACATGTAAACAGTTCCCAGTTAGCTTTCTTAAAATTCCAGGAGGTAATTTTCCATTACCTTCAACCTTATCTTGCTCTTGAAAAGTAATAAGTAAGGCCCTACTTGAATTGCAGGATGATCTTCAAATAATTGGGCTGAGTTGCAGACAAGACATGGAAAATCAGGGGAAAGTAATAATGGACTTTATTAATAGCGGTAATTTGGAAAAGCCAAAGTAGACCTATTTGTTTAAGAAAAATTTGCTGGAATGATATAAACACTCAAGTATTATGTTATGCTTGCTAATTTTTTTAATATATAACCAGACATTTTTGCTGCAACTATTCACTAAAACAAAAAAAGTGAGTGGTACAATATAAAATTCAGAAGACTAAAAGTCTTAACACATCTACTGTAGAAATCGAGTCCAGTCACTTTAGCCTTTTACATCTTGCAATGTTAGTGCAGTACTAATTGCATACTCAAAATGTATGCAAAATTGTGGACTGTGCAAAGTAAGCCAATTTAAATCAAAATTGCAGTGGAAGCCTAATACTGTGGGATCCGCAATTTCGCAATATCACGAATGAGATAGAGCCTTAGTAATAAGTATAGGGAAATGATTAATGCCCATTCCTTCTTCCTTATATGTTTCCCAGTTGCATTTCTTTACAATAGCTGCTATATATATTATAATTCCCAGCTCTAAGCAGGAAAAACTACCATCTGCTGCATTTAATTCAGTTGGGGTGCCATTGTTTAAAACCACTAGATTATTTTCCTCAGTGAACTTTTCTAAACATGCACCATTTTTTATCAGCTGTCTTACTTCCCCATAATTTATTATGACTAATTAGGTCATCACATATGATATATGGTATTTTAGCATTCTTCACTATTTCTTGTCACTCTGGACTTTCAAGTTTCCCACATGGGTTATAGCTATCATAAATCCTTAAAAAAGTATTACTATTCTGCATTGGGATCTCACCAGCATTATATTCTAGGCTTACTTCTTCATTCATTGCTTCATTCTCTACTGCTATGTGGTTTAATTTTTTTCCTTATGAAATTATAAATGTCTCCTCTCCTTCCTAGTTTTCAGCTTTGCCTAGAGGCAATATACCCTGGAATTTTAAAAGTAAGCTTTTCAACCAACCATGTGTCCTGGATACATATGACATTTTCAGACTATTTTCTTTTAGTTCTTGACTATGTGCTATCAAACTGTATGCATTCCAACAAAAGATTGAGATCCCCATACTAGTCATATTTCACCATTAATTTTATTCAAAATTGCATGAATATGGTCCATTGCCAAGTTGCTGATATAAAGGTATTTTTCCACTGCCCTTGTTGAAATTTTCATTGTTTCTGATTTTTTCCCAGTTTGTGGTGTAAAATTTATCATTATCATAAATGAAACAAGCCTTTCTTTTTTTATTACTAGTATATCATTGGCTATTCCTTCCACAATGTTTATCATATTATTTATAGAATGAGACTACCTGCAGTTCCCCTTTTCCTGTGCTGATTGTCTCTTCCTTCTCCACCTGATGTTTTGAGAGTCTCCTTACAGTTTACACATAAGATATGTTTTTAACAATTTTTGTCTTTTTGTATCTCTTTAGCTTGCCTAGCCACAGTACACCCTCTATATCCCAGACTGTGATTACCACCACACTCACTACACCTGAGGGAGGAGGGAGTTATATGACTTGATTCTGAATATCTGGGACCCTAGTATTACTTTCTCAGGTAGAGTCCATCCCTTAAATGTAATCAGTACAGCTGTTAATGGCTTGTTTTCTCCTCCTCATTTAATAATTAAATTTACTATTTACTAAGTGGCTTACTTACTAACACTTTATCTTCTTCTATGCTATTGGTTATCTCAACATTGGACAGCTCCAATGGCACCGCACATACTACCCCCTTTATTTCAGTCAAATACTTGGGTAGCTGGCAATCTATTTTAACTTTCCCTAGCATTTCAGTTTTTAGCAGTTTATCAGCTTGTTTTTGCAGTGAATTTAAAGACCACCATCTTACAGTCTCCTAACTCTTACAATAACCCCTATGGTGGTTTTTTTTTAATCCAGTGAGCTATTTTCATAGGGTTAACATCACCTACTCTTATTTCTTGGGCTAGGGAATCTTACAATTATAACATTTTGGTTTATTTCCTTCCTTGGCTTTGCTTTTTTGCTGAAATCATCATCATCATCATCATCTGTTTCTGCTCTTTTTCCCTCTACTTTGTATCCATTCTCCCTCTCTAACAGGCTCTTCTTCAGTTTCCAGAGTGATTTCACCGGGGACCAGAAAATCTTCCAGCCTTCCCATGCCCCCTCTGCTGTCAACTTCCTGGCTTTATCATAGCACTGCCTGTTCCTTCTCAGCTGGGCTCTATTCCTAATCAGCGGTTGCTTACCCAGCATAACTCCCCTCAGGTGTGGCCTATCAAGTTAATTGGCCCCCTTCTCAGCTTCATTAACCCTTTCAAGGCTGGTGTGCAATGATCACCCCGTCACAGGGAGTAAAGGGAGTGACTGGTGGCTGATTCCACTCAACCGCCGCCCTCCCCCACTATGCCAAGGACACAGATAGATTCTGATTAGTGCAACTCCTTGGAAACCTTTGTTGACAGGGCTCCTATGAGCTTAGGGCAGAGGCTAATGCTGCACTTGCCCAGCAGAAACTCCAGGGGAGAGCAACAGCGATATTGCTGCCTGCCCTCATCTGTGACTGAGTCTCCTTTCCCCTCTGATTCGCTGTGGGCACAGAGGTGTGACAATAAAAATACACTACATTTAGGTAAATAAAAACATGTTAGAAGTGGATACTGATCTGCCTAGCAGATGCAGCATTAAAGTCTGCACATTACTAAATTCACTTAAATATAATAATAGAAGTAAACACCTTTTTCGATCATTTGGTCCAGCCAGCCCAGAGTGCCCCAACATCTCCAGATATGTAGAAGGTGACACAAACAAAGTCTAGAATATGTGTCCTCAAAGGCCTGCTCTGCTATCACACATCAGGATGGTGTTCGTGCTTCTAACTTCATCTATAACAGGTCATCTGTAACCTACAGAGAGCCCAAGTCCTCAGACATTTCAAGCTGGATCCTAGGCTTAGCCACAGCCAATAGGTACAATTTTAATTATGACAGGCCCTGCCTACACACAGTGCTATGTCATGTTTGATGTTAAGCTGTATGTCCTGCAGAACACATTATGCCAGTGATCTGCAGTCTGAGGTGGTTACCTGGCAGATTCCTATAAACTGTTTCCCTATGGGAATACAAACACAAGGAAGTACTACATGGTTTGAGACTTGGATACCTGAGATACCACCTCAGCAATGGAAATGGCAAAGCTAAAGTCATCTTGGCAGGATGATTCCTGCAAAGGATCCTTAACTACAAAACTTGCTTCCCTCCCATTGTCTGGTAAGAGCCTGAATTTGTTAAACTTCTGGACATTCTGCAAAGAAGCTTATCTTTTCTTTCAGGATTTTTGGCAGGAGCTGGGTTGAGGGATGTAAGTGATCAGATATGAAGTTATGAGGACAGGCAATATTACTGAGGTCTATGGACAGTTGACTTTATTTTGTTAATATGTACTTTGTGGATATTATTCCTTGACATTTGTATATTTTACTTATTGTAAAGAACCTAGAGCGAAGCATAATTGTCTAAATAAATAATATTTGATCTTTGGAAAGTGCAAGAGAGTTATGTGTATATTTAATCTATATGCACGACAGATAACAAACTGCACCACCTTCCACTCCAAGTGTAAGGTGCTCTTTTTTGACCCTTCCTTCTTTAACATGAATAGATTGGAAGATGTTTATTTATTTTTTTAAAAAATATAAAAACAAAACATTCCACTGCACACAAATCTCCCCCAGGAGAGAACAAACAACACATGAAATATATTAGTCATTTTGCTTATGTACTAATAGGTGCTTGGATACTGTGGCGATGAGCACAGTACAAGAACCTATCTAGAACAGAATAGGGTCAGAGCATTGCAAGCGAAATTTGCATTTTTAAACTACCCTGACACGTCTGTTTTTTACAGCTTGACAAAATGAGAATTTATGGGATAAAAGATTGTTACCTGCTTCAGATTAAATCCCTTTCTCAATTCAGTAATGAGCATTCCACTTTCTGAATACTTCCTCATGCTACATAAAATCATATTTCCCTATTGTACTTAGGTTCCCAAACACATTCAATTTTTCAGAAAAAGTCCTGGGGCAGAAGACAAGCAGCACCATTTGCTTTTTCACACAAAAATGTGAAGTAGGATACTTGATACCCAGTCCCACATGCCACATCAGTGGCTGAACAGTGAGAGAGATTGACACATGTATAGCATTGCTCAAAGGTGTAGTAAATGACAGTTCTAGGGATGCACAACTTAACTTCAGCTCTTATTGTCCTCTAGCATTTCAAGAGATATCACTGACTACAGTGAAAGTCTTCAGTTTTCACAACTTCTTCATGTAACGCAAGTCTGCCCCCCTCAGGGCATGGCTGGGCCTAAACTTTGTTTGACCGTGTGCTTGATTGCTTGCTTGTTTGTTTGAAAAGTGTGAATTGGGAGTGCTTTGTTCCAGGTGGGCCTTGAGTGGGCCTGACTGGTATATAAGGGCAGTCAGCAGCGAACCAGCTGAGCGGCGAACAGCAGGAGTTTGCCTGGGAGCTCGCTTGGGGAGAGCGCACTGAGGCTTTCATCTGCAGGTTTCTCTGAGTAGTTCCTGCAGCAGTTGAGGAAGCTCTTAAGAGGACGGTGATATGGAAGGTGAGCGAACAGCTGTTGTAACCTGCACAGATTGTGCCATGTTTGTCTTTCTTCCACAGGACAGAAGCGACTTTGTCTGTACAAAGTGCAAGCTGGTCTCCATATTGGAAGAGAAGGTTCGAGGGCTGGAGAAACGAGTGTCGACTCTGCGTTGCATAAGGGAAAATGAAGATTTCCTGGACAGATGTGAGGTGATGCTTCTATGGCCACAATGTTCTGCAGATTCAGAGCAGGCGCAGCAGGGACAGAAGGATTGTGAAGAGGTTTGGCAGCATGTGACCTCCAGAAGGAGAAAGAGGAGCGTCCATGCACCAGCAATGGACATACAGGTGAGCAATCGTTTCCATGTTCTCTCTTCAGGTACTAATGCGGAGAGTGGACTAGATGACTCATCTGAGGGAAGGGAGCAGAAGGAGACTCCACCGATTGGAAGGCAAAAGATGCACTGTCCTAGGGATGGGGGTTCCACGACCACCACTCCCAAGAGGAGGAGGAGGGTGGTGGTGGTCGGGGACTCCCTCCTCAGGGGGACTGAGTCATCTATCTGCCGCCCCGACTGGGAAAACCGAGAGGTCTGCTGCTTGCCAGGAGCTAGGATACACGATGTGACGGAGAGACTGCCGAGACTCATCAAGCCCTCGGATCGCTACCCCTTCCTGCTTCTCCACGTGGGCACCAATGATACTGCCAAGAATGACCTTGAGTGGATCACTGCAGACTACGTGGCTCTGGGAAGAAGGATAAAGGAGTTTGAGGCGCAAGTGGTGTTCTCGTCCATCCTCCCTGTGCAAGGAAAAGGCCGGGGTAGAGACCGTTGAATCGTGGAAGTCAACGAATGGCTACGCAGGTGGTGTCGGAGAGAAGGCTTTGGATTCTTCGACCATGGGATGGTGTTCCAAGAAGAAGGAGTGCTAGGCAGAGACGGGCTCCACCTAACGAAGAGAGGGAAGAGCATCTTCGCCAGCAGGCTGGCTAACCTAGTGAGGAGGGCTTTAAACTAGGTTCACCGGGGGAAGGAGACCAAAGCCCTGAGGTAAGTGGGGAAATGGGATCCTGGGAGGAAGCACAAGCAGGAGAGCGCAAGAGGGGAGGACTCCTGTCTCATGCTGAGAAAGAAGGACGATCGATGAGTTATCTTAAGTGCCTATACACAAATGCAAGAAGCCTGGGAAACAAGCAGGGAGAACTGGAAGTCCTGACACAGTCAGGGAACTATGATGTGATTGGAATAACAGAGACTTGGTGGGATAACTCACATGACTGGAGTACTGTCATGGATGGATATAAACTGTACAGGAAGGACAAGCAGGGCAGAAAAGGTGGGGGAGTTGCGTTGTATGTAAGAGAGGAGTATGACTGCTCAGAGCTTCGGTATGAAACTGCAGAAAAACCTGAGAGTCTCTGGATAAAGTTGAGAAGTGTGAGCAACAAGGGTGATGTCGTGGTCGGAGTCTGATATAGACCACCAGACCAGGGGGATGAGGTGGACGAGGCTTTCTTCTGGCAACTAGCAGAAGTTGCTAGATCACAGGCCCTGGTTCTCATGGGAGACTTTAATCACCCTGATATCTGCTGGGAGAGCAATACAGCGGTGCACAGGCAATCCAGGAAATTTTTGGATAGTGTAGGGGACAATTTCCTGGTGCAAGTGCTGGAGGAACCAACTAGGGGCAAAGCTTTTCTTGACCTGCTGCTCACAAACAGGGAAGAACTAGTAGGGGAAGCAAAAGTGGATGGGAACCTGGGAGGCAGTGACCATGAGATGGTCGAGTTCAGGATCCTGACACAAGGAAGAAAGGAGAGCAGCAGAATACGGACCCTGGACTTCAGAAAAGCAGACTTTGACTCCCTCAGGGAACAGATGGGCAGGATCCCCTGGGAGAATAACATGAAGGGCAAAGGGGTCCAGGAGAGCTGGCTGTATTTTAAAGAATCCTTATTGAGGTTGCAGGACCAAACCATCCCGATGTGTAGAAAGAATAGTAAATATGGCAGGCGACCAGCTTGGCTAAACAGTGAAATCCTTGCTGATCTTAAACGCAAAAAAGAAGCTTACAAGAAGTGGAAGATTGGACAAATGACCAGGGAGGAGTATAAAAATATTGCTCATGCGTGCAGGAGTGAAATCAGGAAGGCCAAATCACACTTGGAGTTGCAGTTAGCAAGAGATGTTAAGAGTAACAAGAAGGGTTTCTTCAGGTATGTTAGCAACAAGAAAAAAATCAAGGAAAGTGTGGGCCCCTTACTGAATGAGGGAGGCAACCTAGTGACCGAGGATGTGGAAAAAGCTAATATACTCAATGATTTTTTTGCCTCTGTCTTCACGCACAAGGTCAGCTCCCAGATTGCTGCACTGGGCAGTACAGCATGGGAAGAAGGTGACCAACCCTCTGTGGAGAAAGAAGTGGTTCAGGACTATTTAGAAAAACTGGACGTGCACAAGTCCATGGGGCCGGATGCGCTGCATCCGAGGGTGCTAAAGGAGTTGGCGGGTGAGATTGCAGAGCCATTAGCCATTATTTTTGAAAACTCATGGCGATCGGGGGAGGTCCCAGATGACTGGAAAAAGGCTAATGTAGTGCCCATCTTTAAAAAAGGGAAGAAGGAGGATCCGGGGAACTACAGGCCAGTCAGCCTCACCTCAGTCCCTGGAAAAATCATGGAGCAGGTCCTCAAGGAAACAATTATGAAACATTTAGAGGAGAGGAAAGTGATCAGGAACAGTCAGCATGGATTCACGAAAGGGAAGTCGTGCCTGACTAACCTAATTGCCTTCTATGATGAGATAACTGGCTCTGTGGATGAGGGGAAAGCAGTGGATGTGTTATTCCTTGACTTTAGCAAAGCTTTTGATACGGTCTCCCACAGTATTCTTGCCGCCAAGTTAAAGAAGTATGGGCTGGATGAATGGACTGTAAGGTGGATAGAAAGCTGGCTAGATCGTCGGGCTCAACGGGTAGTGATCAATGGCTCCATGTCTAGTTGGCAGCCGGTTTCAAGCGGAGTGCCCCAAGGGTCGGTCCTGGGGCCGGTTTTGTTTAATATCTTTATTAATGATCTGGAGGATGGTGTGGACTGCACTCTCAGCAAGTTTGCAGATGACACTAAACTAGGAGGCGTGGTAGATACACTAGAGGGTAGGGATCGGATACAGAGGGACCTAGACAAATTAGAGGATTGGGCCGAAAAAAACCTGATGAGGTTCAACAAGGACAAGTGCAGAGTCCTGCACTTAGGACGGAAGAATCCCATGCACTGCTACAGACTAGGAACTGAATGGCTAGGTAGCAGTTCTGCAGAAAAGGACCTAGGGGTCACAGTGGACGAGAAGCTGGATATGAGTCAACAGTGTGCTCTTGTTGCCAAGAAGGCTAACTGCATTTTGGGCTGTATAAGTAGGGGCATTGCCAGCAGATCGAGGGACGTGATCGTTCCCCTTTATTCGACATTGGTGAGGCCTCATCTGGAATACTGTGTCCAGTTTTGGGCCCCACACTACAAGAAGGATGTGGAAAAATTGGAAAGAGTCCAGCAGAGGGCAACAAAAATGATTAGGGGTCTGGAGCACATGACTTATGAGGAGAGGCTGAGGGAACTGGGATTCTTTAGTCTCCAGAAGAGAAGAATGAGGGGGGATTTGATAGCAGCCTTCAACTACCTGAAGGGGGGTTCCAAAGAGGATGGAGCTCGGCTGTTCTCAGTGGTGGCAGATGACAGAACAAGGAGCAATGGTCTCAAGTTGCAGTGGGGGAGGTCCAGGTTGGATATCAGGAAAAACTATTTCACTAGGAGGGTGGTGAAACACTGGAATGCGTTACCTAGGGAGGTGGTGGAGTCTCCTTCCTTGGAGGTTTTTAAGGCCCGGCTTGACAAAGCCCTGGCTGGGATGATTTAGCTGGGAATTGGTCCTGCTTTGAGCAGGGGGTTGGACTAGATGACCTCTTGAGGTCCCTTCCAACTCTGATATTCTATGATTCTATGATTCTATAAACCATTCCTTTTTCAAGGTCCTTTAAGGCCAAGGATTCTGGGACTTGCAGCTTCTGGGAATTGTAGGCAAGGCTGCAATGCGTGATGGAAGATGAAATAGCATATAACGCAGTCTTTCATGATTCTGTAAGATGTTCTGGAGGTAGCAGCTACTTCTTAGGGGAAGCTCTTCAGAAAGCTTAGATCTGTTGTGATGGCTCTCTGTCAAGTGAACCTGGAAAGCATTGAGCCTGGGGTGCTATGAAAAGGTCTGTCAAGAGGCAGGACGGAAGGAAAAGGCTTGGGGCAGTACAATACTATGGGCTGGAGGCCCAGTGTTGGTAGTGGTTCTTGTTTAAAATCTCTGACTGGAGCTTCTGAAGAGGGAGGGAGGAAGCATCCCCTTCAGCCCATGCAGCAACAGAGAGAAGTGGGCAGACCTTGGTGGGGAAAGAGCTATTTAATTTTCTGCCCAGGATGACAGCAGAAACTGTTGGATTGAGTCTTGTATGAACAGGGCCAGCGGGTGAACCTGGCTTCACCATTCTTTTTAATCTGCGCATCCTGTCAGGTTGTATATATCAAGCCTCAGTCTCCCCTTTGTGTCCCCTGTTCACCGCTTCAGGATTCTGTCATGACAGAGTGGAGCAGGAGAGGGGGACCCAGGCCCTCCTCCTCCATCAGGTTCCAACCAGGGCCCTAAAGGGAGTTGCAGTGTGTGGACAGCACAGTGTTCCACCCCAAGTTACACTCTCTCACGGGTCACTTCCTACCAGGCTCTGGCTCCTCCATTTTGAACATGGTCACAGTCTTATTAGTATCTGCTATGTCTTCCAGGGCACAATGTCCCCTTCTTTGGGGACTCTTGTGGGTTCTCAGCTCCAAAGTGGGGCTAGGCGTGTGTGGAAAATATGAATCACTGCTCTTGGGGTGGCTTTACCACAGTTGCAGTTGCTCTGCCCACAGTTTCAGGCATCAGCCTCACTCTTTGGTGCAGCCTGTAACTCCTTCCCCCTTCTGACTGGGCTACCATTGTCCCTCCCTGTGGAGCATGCCCTGCACCTGTTATGGGGCAGGGCTCCCCTGCCCAGTACTGTTCCATGCCTTGCTCTGGTTTAGTGTTGGGTCTGAAAATCCCATCACACATCCTCCCCTTGAGCTCCAGAGTCGCCAAGTGGACTTGTGTTAACAGACCCCACCCCCAGTCATTTTTATGATCTCTGCCAGCTCAGTGTAGGTTCAGGAGTTGTGGTTTTTCATGGACTGCAGCCATAGTAGGGGTGTTTGGTCAGTCACCAACCAGACCAGGTGACCCCATAGGTAGTAGCATAGGGCATCTACAGTCCATTTTACTGCTTGGGCCTCCTTCTTGATCACCAAATAGGCTGATTCCTGGGGGAACAACTGCCTGCTAAGATAAAGGACAGGATATTTCTCTCCCTGCATTTCTTGTGACAGTGTGGTTCCAAGGCCAGGATCAGATGCAAAATACAAGGCCTCAGGAAGTCAGGGCGAAACAAAACAGGTTCCTGAATCAGTCACCTAGAAGGCTTTAATACCTAGAAGGTTTTGGCATGGGCTTCAGTTCAGTGGATCCTCTTGGTGAGGCATCTTTCACCAGAGCTGTTAAAGGGGCAGCAATTGTGGTAAAGTCAGGGATGAAATATCTGTAATATCCTGCAAGCCCCAAGAAGTGGTGTACCTGTTCTTTTGTCGAGGGAATCAGGCATTCTGATCAGGCCTTCATCTTCATCTTTGGCCTTCACCAATGGGCATAACAGTTTCCCTGCCCACAGTGTATCCCAGCTAGTTCACTTCATGGTTGGCCAAACGACATTTAGTGAGGTTGGCTGTCAGTCCAGCTTCCTGGAGTGCCTGTAGGACCACTGTGAGGTGTTTTATGTGGTCAGCTCACGTCTCACTGTAAATGACAACGTAATTAATATAAATGGCCACAGATGCCTGTGTGGTGGTAACACTTTGTCCATTAACATCTGGAATGTGGCAGTGGTCCCATGCCACCAAAGGGCATGGTTTTAAATGAATAAGCCTATGAGTATACAGAAGGCAATCTTCTCCTGGGATTTGGGAGTGAGGGGGATCTGCCAGTAATCTGTTGGTCAGATAAAGGGTGAATAAATACCTGGCACCCCCAACCTCTCCAGCAATTCATTCACTCGAAGAATGAGATAAGTGTCGAACTTGGATACTGCATTCACTTTTCAAAAGTCAATGCACAACCTTGTTGAACCTTCTGATTTGGGCACGAGAACAATTGGACTTCGCCACTTGCTGTGTGATGCCTCAATGACACCCAGGTTCAACATATTCTGCAGTTCATGCTGCATGGTCTCCCACATTTTCCTGGTAGTGGTCGCCCATTCTCTCACATTTTTCATCCAAGGTCAGTTTCTATATGGTGGGACACCAGATAAATCCAGCCAAAAATATGGACAGGAAGGAGCTGATGAGTTTATGAAACTGCCAATTTGTTCTGGTTGTATCCCTTCTTTGATTGGCAACGTCTCTGGATTGGGAACCAACATAGCCTGGGCCAGGCTGTGCTGAGCTCAGGCTCAGGAGGGAACAGAGTGAGGAGTGACAAGGAATCCCGCCTGTTCTTTCCACACTGTCAGCAGATTAACATGATATATCTAAGTAGTCTTTCTCTTCCCTGGCTGGCAATTTTGTAATCTAGTGTTTCTGAAACTGGGGTCCGTGGGCCCTGCTAATCAACTCCTCCCACACCCTCCCTCAACTCCTCCCCCTCCCTCCCAGCGCCTCCTGAACACTAAAAGTCCACTGGTGCAGAAGGGCTAAGGCAGGCTTCCTACCTGCCCTGGCTCCGCGCCGCTCCCAGAAGCGTCCAGCATGTCCCTGCGGCGCCTGGGGTGGTCAGCGGGTCTCCACACTGCCCCTGCGCTGAGGGCCGAGTCCACAGCTCCCATTGACCAGAAACTGTGGCCAATGGGAGCTGCGGGGGCAGTGCCTGCAGGCAGGGCCACCACATGGAACTCCCTGGCTCTTCCCTGCCTCGGAGCCACTGCCAGAGGGATGTGCCAGTCGCTTTTGGGAGCCACTCGAGGTAAATGCCGCCCAGCCAGAGCTCACCCCTCACCCCCTCCTGCACCGCAACCCCCAGCCCAGAGCCCACACTCCGCACCCAAACTCCTTTCCAGAGCCTGTACCCCTCACTCCCTCCTGCACCCAAACTCCCTCTCAGAGCCCGCACCCCATCCTGACTCCAGCCCCCTGCCCCAGCCTGGTGAAAGTGAGTGAGGGTGGGGGAGAGTGAGCGATGGAGGCGGGGATGGAGTGAGCAGGGGTGGGGCCTCAGAAAATGGGCAGGGAAGGGGTGTGGCTTCAGGGAACGGGGAAGGGAAAAGACTGGGCGGGGGGGAATACCTGAACATTTTAAAATCAAAATAGGGGTCCTTGGGTTGCTAAAGTTTAAGAACCGCTGTCATAATCTACAGTTCTAACCAGTCTTATTACTTTGAGGGGACCTTGCCACCAGGCCAATAGCTTGGATTTGGAGGAAGGTAACACAAGCAACTGTATTCTGCCTACTGTATCCCCCTGCAGTTTCAACAACGAAAGCGTTTCACTTTCTCTCCTAAATTGTTATGAAGGTTGTGTGAAGAATTAAATATTCCATATTCTGCCCAAGACTGGTTTTGCTTGGAGGCGACATGATTCCTGGTACAATGGGCTCTCTTGGGTGACAGTTTCACACCGTAAGTATACTTAATGAAAAATCCAAAAATAGTGTTCAATTTCCAAACAGTGTTCATATGTGGCCTTTAGTACTGTAGGCCAGTAACTGAATGAAGGATAGCAGCTTTTCACCTTCCAAGGGTGCTGAATTCAGTACTTCACTTGCTGACTCAGCGAAGTTGCACTACAGAACTAGAAGAGCAAGTTCACTTACTTTACCTGGCTAGTTTTCCCCTCTCCGACTCCCCAGAAAACACCCCAAAGGGATCCTTGACAACCTAATAATAGTGTCTTTATACACTGTAATGTCTAGAGGCTACAGCCAAGGCTGAGGCACCATTATGCTAGGCCCTTTTCAAACAGAGCTGCTAGGGAACTCCTGGAAGAAAGCAGAGCAACCATGGATCACACTGTCTTCCCTTTAGCTAACTCTTATTAACTCCCACCCAAATGATAACACTACAAGACCATCTTAAAAAACAAGGGGAAGGGAGGTAATGGCCATGAACAGTGCCTCACCCTTGTAACTGTATGCATTTTTCAATCACTTGTAACTTTATAAACAAGGGATCTAAAGGACCCATGTGCATAGCCTATACCCAAGTCCCACTGGAGGGAATGGGATCACTTCTCATGAGAATAGAAATTACTCCCAAAAGCATTAGAAGGATCTTGACCAAAGTTCAGACATGACTTGGTGTAATGGTAACACAGCCCTTGTGCAATTTTCTCAAAACTCCCTGCTTGTATGTGCCTGACTCAGCTTTTTCCAATTTCTTCTTTTTTTTTAAGCTGTTTCATTTGAGGAAGAAGTTGTTCCCATTACTTTTATTAGACACTTCAGCTAGTTCTTTTCATTTTGTTGGACTCAAGACATTTAATTGTCAAAGATTGTGAAGTATTCTGTTCAACAGGTCATTGCAAGGAACTAAGAATGCTTTGAGAGAGCCGCCACCCAGCAGCTGGCTTCCTCTTCCATATTTCCAGAGCATCTTAAATTCTGGTATGCAAGCTGCTAACAACGCTCCTGAGTTTATTGGAACTATGTACCTTCAAAAGTAACACTTTGTTGGCTCTGCAGATTACTTTTAGTAATGTAGCTGCTGCTCCTCATGTACCAACTCTACGAGATGCAGTCTCCAGCTCCTCAGCTGGTGTAAATGTATATAGCTCCATCATAGTCAATAAAGCCACTGAGATTTACGGCATCTGAGAATCTGGTCACTCTCTTCTTTATGTATTTGTCCTGGTTAAGTATTTGTCCTCTTCTTAGCCTCTGCTCACTCTCTCTATTCTTACTTTCTAGGGCACAATGGTGGAACAAGAACTACAAGCTGAGCTACTGCACTCTCACAGGACGTGTTCTTTTTTTAAAAGTCAGTGAACTTCTAATCTGTACCAGGCTGTGACGACTGTGCCCTGGATTATGACTTGCCAGCAATGACAAGTTCTGCTGTTTTCTGAAACGAGACACCATTCAAAGAAGCAGACTGAGTTTATTTAGTGGAGATTTTTTTAAGGTGATCTTCAAGGCTCCCTTTTCTTCTTTCTACTCTCCTCAAGGCCACACCTTGTAATATGGCTGATCCAGTGAAGAAGGACTGAATACATCGCCCTGTGAAGCCCATCAGCCCTAATCTTAACTGTTGATAAGAGGGAATTACTTGAATTGTGGTCTTTTGTCTTGTTGTCTTTTGCTCTTTACATAATAGTAACACCATTAGGAAACCAGAGGGGCACAGCTGGATCCAAAATAACCCTGTTTACTGACTGTATACAAACATGAAAAGTCTAGCTGTACATACTGCTGATTTGACTAGGTTCTAGCAGCTTCTCAAATATCTAACACAGTGAGTGCTCAAGAGGACTCAAATTATTTCAAGGGATACCCCTGCATCACAAGAACAATACAAAGTATGCCACTTTTTCACTAATAGGGTTTGATCATACCATCTCTGCTTCGTGTACAGCCATGGCTGACCTGAGAGGTCAACACCTAAACTCAGATGTCTGAACAGCAGTATGTTGCACTGATTGCCAGGCTAGAGCAGGGAAAGTAAAACATTATTATATTTGGGCCAGCAGGAAATGCCTTGCCCAGAAATACACACGTTAGGTCACATTTGATTTAACAGAGAAAGAGAATATAATGCCCCTGGTTTTGGTATTGGGACCCGATGGGCAGCTAATGGAGAGACACTACCAAGGAGGTTCCAACAAAGACCTTTATTGCATCTTACCTGGAGATTCCTCTGTATGCACACTGATTGGATCCAGCCAGTTGTACTTTCTGATGTGGGTCACTAATAGTACTCTTAAAGACAGACTGCTACAGGGAAAATGTCATTGTTTTCTTGTCCATTCTCCCTCTCTCCTGTCCCCTTTACCCCCACCACAAGTCTGTCTGTATCCACCTGGTGTCTAGTCTTAAACTTTACTTCTTCAGGGCATAGGTCATTCTTTTGTTATGCTTGTTCTAGAGTAGAAGGATGGTTCAGTGGCTAGGTGCTAACCTAGCTGGGACTTGCGAGTGCTAGGTTCAGTACCCTGCTCCACCACAGATGGTCTGTGTAACCTTGGGCAAGTCATCAAATCTTTCTGTGCCTCCATTTCCCTAATCTGTAAAATGGACATAGAGGCACTTCCATATGTCATGGGGAGTTGTGAAGATAAATTCAATAAAGATTTTGTGAAGAGCTCAGATACTTCTGTAATGGAAGCCATTTAAGTACATTAGCTAGATTTGTACAGCCCCTAACACACTGGTGCCCTGGCCTCTAGATTCTACTGTGATACAACTAATAATAATAATAGCCCATTCTAAACCTGCCTATACAAGTCTATAGTAAGGATATAATTTTTATTACATTCCACAGTGTGGCTGAATAATTTTACAGAAAAGTTATCAATTTTTGTTTAGTTCCAAATGTTTTAGAGTAACTTCTATAAAAACCTATTGGCCTTATCCCTACTGAGTTCTCTAGAATGATTCAAGAAGGTGCATGAGTTCTTGGCTGCTTGTAATGCATGTGTAATTTGGCATGCACCCTTTTGAAAGTTTGATCCTTTCTGTCTTTAAGCTAGTTGATAAACAGTACATTGCAGTGTATGTAGATTTTGTGCAGAATAAGTACACAGCATCTCAATATTTGTAAGGTATGAAAATTACTTACTAGAAAAGGGGCACCAGCACTTAAGGATCAGTTCTAGAGCCAAACTTCCCCAAATCCCAATGGTATTTGGATCTGAATGTCTGCTTCAGCCCATTTCTACTGATGGATTAAAAACAAATGCCTCCCTCCCCCAAAACACACGAGAGAGAGAGAGAGAGAGAGAGAGGACTACTGTTACTTTTTCAGCCACTGGAAAAACTAAATAATTAACTGTTAAAATACTATGCTCTTCAAACTTATGTTCAGATTATTTATTTATTGACATGTTTATTACATATATACTATATAGACGCCTTATAAAGAAGGATAACTACTGTTAATGGTGCAATATGTAAACTGAAAGCAGTTCATATGATAATGTCCTGAATCATAGTGTAATCAATCTACCACAAGAGGGAGCCAAGCACTCTTTCATTTTGCACTGAAGGCATATGTACTAACTAAAGCACCAATACACTGTATCGTACATTCCCTTCCATCCTTTAGCATTCCTTAATGGAGAGATCTGCAGGCAAATACAGCCACATTTGCCATAGTGAAGGCTGGCTTGTGCTGTTGGTCTTAATGTTTATGAGGCATTGTGTGAAGTGTAGTAAACTGTCCAAAGTTCTCCATATCATACAAGTGGGTGGGTGGCACCAGCACAATTCCTGGAGGGCAGATATCACAGGCACTAAGTGGCACTTGAGAGAGGCTAGGGATCAAAAGACTCTTGGAGATTGAACTACCTCCTAGAAGTGATTCCTTCATAGGAGGGCTCAGGCAGATTGGAGGAGAGATACAATGAAGTCTGTGCTGCCATTGCCTCTGATGTTCCCACTAGACGGAAAGCTGATTTCAGTCTCCAACACCAGCAGGAATTTTAAGGTAATTTAAGGTATCATTTTATTAGAGGGCCTGCCCAACTCCTGCTGTAATTTAGAGAAATCCTCAGGCTGCTCTAACTTATATTCAGCTGCATCAAAGACATTCTGCCAACCCCAAGCATTAATTATCATGGGTCTGGCCTCAGAAAAATATAAGACTGACTTAAAAATCAGAACATTTTTAGAAAACAATGAATGTTTGAGTTCATTTTATTTGTCTTTCGGTTTCTAGGTCTTTAGGTCACATTTGGGTCACATTTTCAAGCTTTCCTCGGCAAAAGAAAAGGGATAGAAACTTTTTTTTTTTTAATGAAAACTGAAATTCTCATATAATCCCAAGATTTCAAAACTGGGCTCCAGACACCATAACAGCAGCCAAAAAAATGTCAACACATCTGCTTCTGGCCTCAGTATGCAAATCATACTAGTGTAAAAGGCTGAAAACATGAAAAAATAAAGTTAGCCAACTTTTTGTAACCTCAAAAAAAGCCTCAGTTCAAGTTTTGATGGTTAATTCTTCCTTTATTTGATCTCTTCTTCTTTCTTGCCACTTCCCTATTCAGGATAGGTGACTTTTATAGCCTTTTTCCAAAACTTGTGATCATATCTAGGTTGTTGTACAGATTGGTCTCTCTGAGGTCCACTGATATCTGGTCCGTCTACCAAGACTTTGGTCTTCCATCCACTATCAACGTGAGAGGCATCCTAACAATATAACTCTTAGGTCTCCGCTGGATATGTCCATACCAACATAGCTTAGCCTATCTCAACTTGTCTTCAATTGAAGCAACTTGCATTAGGTCCCTTACAACCTTATTTTGTGTCCTATCTAACCATTGGTTAGAGATTGTCTAACCATTTGACCATCTCAGCATCTTCATGTCTATTATGGAGAGCATAACACAATTTCCTTTCTTGTGTCTGGCCAAGGTTCTCTTCTGTACATTAAGATGAGTCAAATTACAGTTTTATACACTCTAACTTTTAACTTTATAGGCATATTTTTGTCACAGATAACTAGGATCAGCTCCCAACATTTGCATCCAGCTTTAGCATGATTGCAGGCCCCCTTGTCAGCAACAACTGATCCTACATATTTAAATTCTTTCACTCTTCTAAGCTCTCTGCCTGTGATATTCTTGATGGTGAGTCCTCCTCCCTTAGTTATCATAGCCTCAGTCTTACCACCCTTCACTCTAAGTCCAACTCCCTCAAAACTATATTGCCACTTTTCAGAATTGGCTTGCAGGGTCTCCAAATCTTCCACATATATCATTAAGTCATCAGCACCAAGGAGGTGCTCTTTGTATGTTCTCACTTATCACGTCCACGACACCTGCAAACAAAAAGGGGCACAACACTGACCCCTGATCCAGGCCAATGTTTATTGGAAATTCACTATAGTGGCCCCATTTAGTTTTGACTACAGCAGTCATTTCATCATACATTTCCTGGATATTTCTGGCACACAACTCCATTGAAAACTCCATCAAACTTATTCTCTTGGTGCACGATTGTATGCCTTCTCCAGATCCATAAAGCCATCCCCATTCCGGCATGAATCCGTACTGACACTTCAAAATTTCAATCATTCCATGCAGATACTTTTTTTCTCCCATACGGTCTTAGACTGTGACATCACTTAATTGAGCAATAATTAGCACACATTGTAATAGCTCCTTTATGTTTAAAAACAGGCACCACAAATTTTTTATGCCATTCATCCGGCATTTTCTCTTGCTTTTGAATATCATGGAACAAATCTGTAAGATACTGGATGCCTTCCCTTCCCAATAATTTCACTGTATTCGCTGATACTTTATGTGGCCCAGGTGCTTTCTCCTTTGGCTAGGGTCTCTAGTCACAACTATAATACTACTTCTGCTAATGTGTATGAGCTACAACATACTCTTTTTAAATGTATTATTTCTTTTATTTTGCATATTAATTAATTTTCTATTAGAAAACATTTCTGATCATTACCATAGCTACGACTGCTTACACTGGAACTAACCAATGACCACAGCTGAGCTGCAACAGAATAACTGTTTCTTTTTGTGATTATGCCATTTAAAAGAACAGAGAGACCCTGCTGTGATACACAGTATGTTATGGCTAGATAAACTTAGCATAGTAATACTGTAGCCAATGTCAAACATCTCACAATGGACATAGTACTAAAATAATAAAAATAAGATACTGGAGCATGAGGTCTGCTGAAAAGGTTATTTTAGCTGTTGTTATCAAAGTAGCAGCCTAAGTACGGGAATCAGTAACCCTCAGTAGCTCTGGTGAAATTTCTCCCATAAACATTGGCAAAAGTGCTGAAAGTTCCCATTGTAATAGATGATAGGTTAACTACTGGGAAAAGATGAAAGGCAACTGTTGGCAGAGAACTGGCTGGAAAAAGTTCAAAACCAAACACACACAGGCATAGGGATAACAAATTCCCAGGAGTGAACAATATGTTGACATTCCATTCTTGGGTAGAACTTGGAGACCGTGTTATTCCAGGTGAGGGCATTCAGAAAGGATTTGTGTCCACTGTAAATTACTGTGTGCCAAAAATACTTAAAAATAATGGAACAAGATTTGTAAGAAACAAACAAAACCCCCCAAAACAAAACTCAAAAACCCAAATCTAGTTCAGACAGTTCTACTGCCAGCATGTACTTAGTACAGCTTCCTTTGCAAAGAATTAGGTTGCAGGGTCATGGAGTTTGGTTCATATATTGCACTGCCATTGGATTACTCAACTAATTAAAATCCTTATTAATAATCTTAACTGGAAATCTTCTATTTTCAGGTCCGACTGCTGCCTGCATTCCTTTGTATGGTCTTGTGGTTCAAGCACAGGACTAAGCATCAGGAGAGCTGTCTTCTATTCCTAGCTAAGTCAAAGTTTTCCTGTGTGACCTTGGTAAATGATTTCATCTCACTATGCTGTACTTTGCCCACTATAAGAATGTTTCACAGGGGTTTGGAGGCTTAATTCACTAAGGTTTATAAAGTGCTTTGAGATCCTTGGGTATAAGGTTCTAGAGAAAAATGTGGAGTATTTTCAAAAAACTGCTCATCTGCTTGACCAGTATTTATGTGAACAAATGAGGTAGCTGGCTGACAGTTCAGAAGTCTTTAGTTTCATACTGGAAAGGCTTTAATGGGCAAAGCTAAAGCAGCACTCTGTAGCCAACCACAAAAGCATTAACAAACATGTGATAGAGATGTCTGGCATAGTCAATAGTACTATTCTGTACAGCCAGCACAGTCTTAATAAATCAAAAGAAGGATGTTGCACTTTTGAGCTTTGCGGTACTACAAATTCCAGAAACTGAAAACCTCTGGCTGGCTTTTCCCAGAGATCCCTGCCAAAATACTTTTGCCTCTGATCACTTTAAAGGCCCTATTCAACACTTCCTGCTATTTAGCTAATCTTTTTACAGTACTGTATTTTTAAGGTGCCTAGCATTTTGGTATCTAAGCACTCATTGCTATTAACAGGGGGTTGAGGAAAGAATAAAAACAGCTGAATATGAATCTTACGATTTTTAAAAGTTGTTCACTTCACCAAGCCTGACTAGCTGGACTTGGAAAAAGGACCTTCTTTGGGGGTGCTGTGACATTCAAGGTCAAAGAACAGCATTAACTTTTTATTTCAAATTTTTCAACTGGCTCTAACGCATGGGCTTTTTGCAGCCCTGGTGCTAGCTCCCCAAATCCTGTCCGTTTGGTGCAGTAGAACCACTCCTTAGAGACCGGGTTCCCAGCACTTTGTGCTCAACTTCTGTTTGTGCAGATGCCATTTCCCCCCAATGTATTTTGTATAGAGTGAGCTCCTACTCAGTTCTGTTCCCTCAGTTATGTTCCCAAGTGCAATTTTTTTAACTATTATTTCTTGTTAAGCACCAACCATCTGCTAGGTGCTGTATAGGGTTATAAATATAAAGTCCCTTCTTAAGTGGCTTGTTTGAGCTCATGGAAATGTTAAAACGTTTTAAACATTTTTTTAAAATATATTTTTATTTAAAAGATTGTAAACTAATATGGCAAAAGCCTAATATAATGGGACACATTCTCTGCTGAATAAATAGTTGAAACTGTGCTGTTTTTTAACACCATCGGACAGCTAAGATTGTCGTCCTTGTCTTGTGAGTGTGTGCAGCCTCAGCACCCCAGGAACCAGAGTGACACCTGGGAGATACAGTTTAAACCACAATTCTCTTTATCAGATACCTAACACCTAAAAAGATGGCTGCTTCAGACCCTGAACACGCAGACCCTGAGTCCCTGCATCATGTGAAACTAGGGTGACCAGATGTCCCGATTTTATAGGGACAGTCCTGATTTTGGGGTTTAAATTTGGAGGCTAAGACTAGCTGATGCTTTTGTCTTTGAAACAAAAACTCGGCCCTCCTCATCTTTTGGCCTATGTAATCATTAGGCCAATAAGACGTTGTTGCTGTCTGCCTGCCTCTTTAACCTTCATCCAAATAAGATCAGTCTCGTGTTGCTGACCAGAAAAGCAATACACTAAGCTTACCACAATTTTTAAATTTCTGTATGACCAGTCCCATGTTGCTTTTTTAAACACTGACCGGGTGTTAATTATCCATTGCTGCTAATTTCCTCTTACAATTTTTGGGGAAACTCTGTCAGGAAGACAAAATTCATTCAAGATTTCACCAGCCTGTAGAGATTATGTGTGGAGCGCATCATACTTCTCTCCTTGTGTCTAGCCAATTCTGGGAGCACAGAGATTGCATTTGCACCTGGTTGCTGTGCAGACATGTAAGAGGTGGGGAGGCTCCTAGCCCTTGTGAAGCAACCAGGCAGAATGTGGGCTTGACTGTTTAATTAGTTAGGGCTCTTTTGGAGCTGTAAAGCCCTGCATCGGGAAGAGGATACATGTGGAGGAGCATTCTCAGGACAATGGTGTCTATGAAGGAGAGACTTGGGCAGAATGCCTCAACTACTCTCTGTAACAGGGTCTCCATCCAAAACCAGCTAAGTCCACTAGTCCAAACAGAAGAGGGCATAGCCTTGGCTGTAGCAAGGTGTCCCGTGCTGCTGTCAGAGCCACAGTTTCCCTGCTGTCTGCTCTCAGGTAATACTTATTTTCTGATCCTTTGATTTTATTCATTATGAATTCTTCTCACTTCATATGATGGGTAACTAAATATGCATAAATGTCTCGATAAAACTGTCATTTCATATGAACTATTTGTCCGCTTTCCCATTTGAAAAGAATGAGAGACGTCTGCACTGGCCAGGAGTCAATTTGTGGAAAATGCCATTTGAATTTATAGCAGATCAAACGGAATGTAATTTGAGAACAAACATTAGTCCTAAAAGAGGATGATATTGCCAGATCAGATTGCATGCTACTAGGCCTTTAGAGTGCCACAAACCTCACTTTCCTTCTCTGGATGACAATCTTTCATCAAGTGCTGGCAGCACACATATATGTAGACTACAGTAGCATTAGTAGGTTTCCTCCCCGCCCCATGTTTCTAATCAGTTATAATCCTTGAAGCATATATTGGAGAATATAATGCATCAATGCAAGGTAAGACAGCTCCACAACATGAATGGGCTCTGCAGTGGTCGAGCCCTGCTGATAGTAGTGAGTGACATACAATTTGGAGATCTTCAAAATGGGGCATCACTACCTTCTGTGACCTAATTTTCCTGTGAGCTGGTGACTTTCCCACCTTTCCAAACACATGCTCCACCTAATCTGTGTAGGGTCAAAATTCATCTCTTTCTTGGGGTTTGAGTTTACAGAGTCCTGTCTAAATCGTGTCCCCAGGCTTGGCAACTCCCTCATATACTAGTTGAGTGCTGCTCAGACATTATCTCTGCCTCAAAACAAAGACTGTCAGGGCAGCCCAGCTCTCACTTTTTATTTCATCCTGCAGAAGAGGCCTCATGCCAAGCTTGATATTGCTGTCCGATGTTACAGGGAAAGGCCAGCTTCGTTCCCTGTCTCCAGGACAACCCATTAACCCCTTTCTGCCAGGCTCCGTTATGTGTTTGTCTAGCCAATCAAAGGTCCCTTATAAAGCATTGCTACCTCCCAAGCATTCAAAAATCATGAGTCAGGTCCTTCAAAATCCTTGAGACTGCCTTAGAAATCAGGTGATATTTAAAAAAAAAATCATAAAATTGAGGTTCTTTTTGTTTGCCTTCTGGGTTTTGAGCCATTTGCAGTCATGTTTTCAAGTCATTCTCTGCAACCATGTTGGCTAGAAAATTATATATAAAAGAAGCTGTGATTATCATGCAGTATTATTACTCAAGAAGCTGGACATTTTAAAAAAACCAAAACCTGCTATGTTGTGAGACTTATGATAAAAATTGCACCAGCTGGCAATGCTGCCTAGAATACTTTACACCTTCAGACATTAACTAGCTAATCCTCACACCAGTTGTTTGATATTAATAAGTAAATATTGTTACCCTCATTTTACGGATGGAGAAACAGAGAAAGAGAGAGGTTAGTGACTTCCCCAGGCTACACTATGAGTGAGTATCAGAGTCAGAGGTGCTGGAACAGTTTTTATAGTGGCAGTGCTGCTGATGGAAACTATGGAAACCATGTATTTAGTGTTTGTTATTATTACTTCAAGCCAGGCGGTGTGGCAGCACCCTTAGTTCCAGCACCACTGATCAGAGTTAGGATTAGAGTTCAGGCGTTCCTAGTTCGCATTTGCCTAATCAAATTGTTAGAGAATATTGGGAGAAGTGAACTGGACATGGAATGCTGTATAAATCAGCTACATACACAAATTTAGTGGGAAACATGTCATATCCAAAGATTATTAAAGTTCCTTGACCTTATATACAAATGTAATATGCAAAGCAAGGAAAATATGGAAGCTGGAAACATTCGCATATGCAGGAAAGTACATCTGGGTACAAGTGAAATTTGGTTAGAAAATAGATTATCCACACAACTATAACAAAAGAGTAAAACATCTTTCTACTTTTAATTGACTCCAGACCAGTGAAGTGAACTAAACAATCTACTCCAGAGTCTGACTAGCAACTTTGATGGTGAGCAGAGTACAGAAAGCAGACTTCACATTGCATGAAACAAGAAAGCAACTTAAAGCAACTAGCTGCACTTAAACCATAAAGGTGTATTCCATTAAAACTTCTATTCTTGTTGTCTTTCAACCACAATAAATGCATACTACATGGTTTTCTATATGCAAAGAAACCCTACTGAGTCAAATTATTCCATGGTAGAGAGCTGGTTCATATGAGAGTGTGACATTATTTGTGATAGACTATTGAATATCTTTAAAGAGGACATTTAGCAGAAACTGGATTGGTGGGAAATTATTATGGGTTGAGGAAGAAGGACAATATTATAGATTTTCTGAGAAGAGAAAGACAACAGGATTATAAATCACGGTACAGATGTAAAAGACACATAGTCTAGGAAGGCCAAAATACTAATTATAGTTAACTAATTATTTGGACGCAGGCTGGATTATTTCAAGTAGAGGTGACAATGTCGACTATTGGTATAAATGGGATGGGACTGAATTCTAATCCATCATGTGCAGCAGCCAAAGAGCCTGACTGTAACTAACAAAAGGGACAGCATTAAAGATTTAAATGCAGGGGAGAATCTGGTAAACACCAACCATGGGTTTAGGATTAGAACCAAATAGAAAGATAAAGGGAGGAAGGTAAAAAACACAACACTGGAATGACAAATCCTTCTCTTCGGTCTTATTCAGTCCACTACACAAAGACTGTTGGACCACAGTGTAATCAACATCCCTGACATAGTCAAAATGTGACAATATAGATCACACAAAGCCAACTGTTGGTATCTCTTGCTTTCCATTCTACCCATCGGGCTCCATTCTGTTATACGCAAAGGCCTATTCTTTTTGTGACACAGTAAGCCCACTGGTATTTTAATTTCTTCTCTTTGATTTGCTCTCTTGCTCATGCAGTTCTGCTGTCTCTCTGCATGATATCAATGATTAATATGTACCAAATATGAGTATCCATTCTTACGCCCTTTTGAGATCCTTTAGATTTAAAGCAGTGCAATTTTTCCCTAAGGAACTTTTATTTTGACAGTATTCTTTTAGTATCATACTCTTAGCATCATCTCTAACTTCTAAGCAGAAGCTGATATCCAAAGTTAATGTTACAAGAAAGTGCTGTCCTTCTTTCAATTACGTTTTGTCTCCATGTTGCCTGTGCAGGTAGAAATGAAAGATTCCATGGCACTTTTCAAAAAGATCAGGGAATAACTCTTGTATCCTTTGCTATTCCTGATAATGTTTTTTCCCTCCTGTAGCTTCTTGGTCATTATCAAGTAAACAGAAAGTACTCTTAAATTATTATTACTATGGTCTCCATTTCATCTCCCCTAGCTAGTATCCTTGTACTCTGATAGACTCCTATCTTCCCATTTATACACCCACTATAAAAGAGAACTACTGACCTCCTTCTTCACTCTGTCAGCTCCTTCTATTTTTCCCAATAGCTCCCCAGCTCCGCCTCCTTGCTTCTAGTGGAAGACTTAGTGATACCTTGGATACCATCTGGCCAGGAATTGTTTTGTATACCACTTGAAATTTTTTTTATAATTAGAAATAATTCAAGAGGAAGAAGAATTATAGCATTTAGATTGGTGGCCCAGAAAGAATAAGAAAGTACTTCGAGCAATACCTTTAGCCTAATCAATAGAAGATTAATTAGCATTCAAAAGAATTTCAGCCGGGAAAGGTGGTGATGGACAGAATTTAGCAGGTTTGAGAGAGATGCAACAAAACTTCATTCAGAGCCCAGAGAAAATTCAGATCAGAGATATGTGCTTAGGTGATGCCTCTCTAAGGACAAATAAACTCTTGAAATTAAGCTGGGAAAAGGAAGAATGCAGATTACATGAGGGAAGAAGCTCCATAAAATGCTGAATAAAAATGGATGCATACAGTCACTTTAACATCCAAGATACACTGGTTAAGGCTCAGATCTTCAGGCATGTAGTTTTACTTTGATTTCCAGGTTTTCTTTCCTACCTTTGGTTTTACAGGCTGAGGTGTGATAGAAGTGTGTTTGGAGGAGGGACTCAAGTGAGATGAGAGAGAGCAGTCATTTGTCAAACAAAGGAGGAGTGGGAATTCAGATACAACAGTGCTGTGGCTGGTATAAGGAGTATAATGTTCAGTCAGACCGCACCTCTGCCAAAGGATGCTACTATATATTAGTGTTAAATTGTTGTCTTGTATGCTCTTATGTTGTTCTATCTGATCTGGGGGTAGGGCAGTAGCAGGAAATTCAGTTCTTCAGGGTGTGCTGGAGTTGTAACTTGCAGTGTTCCAGTAAACCCTTGTGATTCTATCAGTGAGTATTACAGAACCGATATAAACTAGAAATGCCAAACAGAGGGTGAGAATGCACATAGATGGGAATGAGGGGGAGACAAAAGAGGCAGCCAAGTGGAAGGCTTGGAATGAGAATGGGCAGCAGGAGTTGTGGGGGGGAGAAGCAGAGGTGTAGTTATTGTGCAGAGCCTAGAAGTGAGGACAAGGTTAAGGGACAGCAGGATAAGGAACAACTGGAGTCCTACCTACTGTAGGATGGGTACACAACTTGTTGGAAAAACATACTCAGAGAATATTTATCAATAGTTCACAGTCAAGCTGGAAGGGCATATCGAACAGGGGGTCTGTCCTGGGTCCGATTCTATTCAATATCTTCATAAAGGATTTTGATAATGGCATAAAGTTTGCAGATGATGCCAAGCTGGGAAGAGTTGTAAGCACTTTGGCGGGCAGGATTAGAATTCAAAATAATCTTAACAAACTGGAGAAATGGTCTGACATAAATAGGTGAAATTCAGGAAGGACACATGCAAAGTACTCCACTTCGGAAGAACAATCAATTGCACAAAAGCAAAATGGGAAATGACTGCCTAGGAAGGAGTTCTGTGGAAAAGGATCTGGGGGTTATAGTGGATCACAAAATAAATATGGATCAACAATGTCATACTGTTGCAAAAAAAGTGAACATCATTTTAGGATGTATTAGAAGGAGTGTTGTAAGCAAGACACAAGAAGTAATTCTTCCAGTCTGCTCAGTACTGATAAGGCCTCAGCTGGGGTACCGTGTCCAGTTCTGGGCAAGATGTGGACAAATTGGAGAAAGTCCAAAGGAGAGCAACAAAAATGACTAAAGGTCTAGAAAACACAACCTCTGAGGAAAGATGGAGAAAAACTGACTTGTTTAGTCTGGAGAAGACTGAGGAGGGTCACGATAACAGTCTTCAAGTATGTAAAAGGTTGTTATAAAGAGGAGGATGATCAATTGTTCTTATTCACTGAGAACAGGACAGGAAGTAATGGGCTTAAATTGCACAAGAGAGATTTAGTGTGATGAAATGTCCACCCCACACAAAGCCTGAAGGGGTTAAGGTGGCCAGGTGGGCCAATTAACTGACTAGGCTGCGCCTGGAGGAGGAGCCAGGAAGCAAGGACTAATTAGAGATGATGCTCAGCTGAACAGGAATACAAGGGGCCTGTGTAAAGCCCAGTAGCTGAGAGTGGAAGGGGGTTGTAGAGAGAGAAATTGCCAGAGGTTGCCGACCCCTGCAGTACCATTTTAGACTGTGTAAAGGAGACCTCTTTTATTCAAAAATAATTTACTCTAAACAGGCTGCTTTCTTAAAGAGGTGAGTGAAATGCCTCATATTGCTTAGTATTCAGAGGAGAGGGAATCAAATATAGAGTAAAAATGTCAGAACTCTGGCAGCTTATACTATGGTCCAAGAAATAGGAAAGGATAAGGGACAGCAGGATAAGGAACAGCTGGAGCCAATAGCATTAAAATAAATTCTGACCTTGGATGGGCATTGAATTGAATGAAAACCTCATGCCTCTGTGGAAGGAGGTTTTGACCCTTAGAAGAGAAATGTCAACTACATGAAAGATGCTATATTAAGACCTGATTTTTAAAATGGTCTTGACTTAGCTGCTCTTTTCTTTTCTCTCTTCCCCGCCCCACCTTTTTGTTGTAGGTTTTTAGCCACAAAAATGAAGGTTTGTGCTGAATCTGAATGTTCACTCAGAGCAGACAGAACTGAAGGTCTTGTGGAAAGAATACAATGTAAACTGAATACCATACAGTACTCAGTACATCCGCTTCTGAAAGATGAAGAATTGAATAAAAACTTATATAGACAGAGCTACAAACTATATATAGGAATCATTTCACTCGCCCCTTTAGGAAAGCATCTTATTTGGAGTAACTGATTTTTTGGGTAAAAACAGGTTTCTATTGTACAGTATAAAACAATAGTATAATCAGTAACAAAAAAGAAGGCAACATGTAGAGTGTGTGCATGCACAACATCAATTTCTATTACTACTTTTGGTGAGTTTGTTGTCTGTGTTGTAAAGTTATTTTACCTAATTCCCTTGTAGTTCATTTCTTTCTCAGTTCCAGTTATGATAACTCTTGTCTTTGAGCTTGTTACCTTCTCTATTAAATACCCCAAAACTTCATTAATGTGGTGTTAAGGTTGCCTCCGTGCCCTTTCAAAATGTCAATTTCAGTTACACTTGGACCTCTGCCAACCAGGAAATCCATGGTCACTCTCACAAAGCAACCTTAACTCTGCTCCCTGGAACCAGCAATAGGCAGAGTTAATGTTGCATACCATAATAAGTAGCATGAGGAAATTCTACAAGAATGTGCCATTTTGTGGGTTACGTTTGGCTTCCATAGACTGATTGGTTCAGATGATGGTCAAAAAGGTTTGTTCTGATACCCAATAAGTGGTCAATGCTCCTAAAAACTGTTGCTCACTTGCCACCCCTTCTTTTCATGACTTATGCCTTCCATCTTAACAGTTCTAATGTATATCTTCTCAAAATGACAAGCCTCTAATAAGCTAAACTGTACTTGGTTTCTCCTACCTGTTCGATCTTTGAGTTGAAATGGATAAGCCCCCTTCTGTGTAAACCTTGCTATGAAAAAACTAGGCCAAGCTTTTTTTGGCAAGCAATGCCTAGTCAGGCTGTCATACCACTTTGTGGGATCAAATGAAAGTAACACCACATTCTCTCTAGGATCTAAGTGGAAAGCTATTGCCTGTCATTTAGAAAAGTCACTTGCCATGAGAAATTGCTCATGGTCATTTTTCATTCTAAAATGGAACACTAGTGATACTTGCAAAGGTACTGCTGTACTTACACATCCTGCAATTTCTCCTCCAGCAAAGCTCTCCTGAGCTTGTATGGGACTTTTACTTAAGTAAGAACTGCAGGACAAGGCCCTGTGTCTACACTACACACATTCATACTAAACCAATAACAGACTCTCACACTTCCACTCATTGGCAAAGTAGACAGTGCAGTAATGTAGCAATTCATTCAGGCTGTATTTCTTACTTTAAAAGTACTGTAATTTCTTCCCTACAATAAAAGAAAACACTGTGTGTATATACATATTTTTTCAAGTAGGTGAGAAGCAGTAAACTATAAACAAATAACACTGCAAATGACATTCTTCAAAGGTCACAGGAGTATACTGAAAACATTTTAGCTATTAAAATTGGTAAGCACTGCGATAAGCTAGCTGCTTAGACCAGCAAAGTGTATATGTTTCATAGAATCATAAATCAGGCCCTACCAAATTCACAGCCATGAAAAATGTATCATGGTCCATGAAATCTGGGCTTTTGTGTACTTTTACCCTATACTATACAGATTTCATGGGGGAAACCAGTGTTTCTCAAATTGGGGGTCCCAACCCAAAAGAGGGCTGTGGAGGGAGGTGGCAAGGGGGGAGAGGGGTTCTGGTATTGCCACCTTTACTTCTGTGCTGCCTTCAGAGCTGGTAGCTGGAGAGCAACAGATGCTGGCCAACCACCCAGTTCTGAAGCCAGCGCCACAGCCAGCAGCAGTGCAGAAGTAAAGGTGGCAATACCATACCATGACACCCTTATTTCTCTACTGCTGCTGGCAGTGGTGCTGCCCTCAGAGCTGGGCTCCCAGTCAACAGCTGCAGAATCTCTTGCAGCTGGGGGAGGCTCCTAGAGGTGGGTCTGACCTGGCCCCAGGAGCAGCCCCTGATGGGGAAGAGGAAGTCCCGTTCCTCACCAGCCCAATCAGGACCAGCAGCTGGAGCCCAGTGTACAGTAGGAGCCCTCAGCCAGGCCGCCATCAGCCCTGCCTCTCTCCAGCTCTGGGCCCAGCACCCCAGTGCTCAGGGGTTAAAGAGGTCTTGCGATGGCTGGGGAGGGGGTGACCACGGGGAGAAAAAAAACTAATCACGGCGCTCTGGGTAGTTGTGCACATTGCCCACCCATAAGGCTGGCCCTGTCCCCCTCCAATAGTGAGGACCTTCCAATACCATGACACCCTCACTTCTCATAGAATCATAGAATATCAGGGTTGGAAGGGACCTCAGGAGGTCATCTAGTCCAACCCCCTGTTCAAAGCAGGACCAACACCAACTAAATCATCCCAGCCAGGGCTTTGTCAAGCCAGGCCTTAAAAACCGCCAAGGAAGGAGATTCCACCACCTGCCTAGGTAACCCATTCCAGTGCTTCACCACCCTCCTAGTGAAATAATGTTTCCTAATATCCAACCTAGACCTCCCCCACTGCAACTTGAGACCATTGTTCCTTGTTCTGTCATCTGCCACCCCTGAGAACAGCCGAGCTCCATCCTCTTTGGAACCCCCCTTCAGGTAGCTGAAAGAAGCTATCAAATCCCCCTTCATTCTTCTCTTCTGGAGACTAAACAATCCCAGTTCCCTCAGCCTCTCCTCATAAGTCATGTGCTCCAGACCCCTAATCATTTTTGTTGCCCTGCGCTGGACTCTTTCCAATTTTTCCACATCCTTCTTGTAGTGTGGGGCCCAAAACTGGCACAGTACTCCAGATGAGGCCTCACCAATGTCGAATAAAGGGGAACGATCATGTTCCTCGATCTGTGGCAATGCCCCTACTTATACAGCCCAAAATGCCGTTAGCCTTCTTGGCAACAAGAGCACACTATTGACTCATATCCAGCTTCTCGTCCACTGTGACCCCTAGGTCCTTTTCTGCAGAACTGCTACCTAGCCATTCAGTTCCTAGTCTGTAGCAGTGCATGGGATTCTTCCGTGTAAGTGCAGGACTCTGCACTTGTCCTTGTTGAACCTCATCAGGTTTTTTTTGTCCCAATCCTCTAATTTGTCTAGGTCCCTCTGTATCCGATCCTACCCTCCAGTGTATCTACCACGCCTCCCAGTTTAGTGTCATCTGCAAACTTGCTGAGAGTGCAATCCACACCATCCTCCAGATCATTAATAATGATCTGTGCTGCTGGTGGTGGTGGTGCTGCCACTGGTGGTGGTGCTGCCCTCAGAGCTGGGTGCCTCGTCAGAAGACACTTCTCTCCAGCTGCCCAGCTCTGAAGGTAGCGTTGCTGCCAGCAACAGCGCAGAAGTAAGGGTGGCAATACCGTGACCCCCTGTGACCCCTTTTGGGTTGGGACCCCCCGCAGTTACTTAAGTCTGAAATTTCACTGTGTTGTATCTGAAATCATGAAACTTACATTTTAAAAATCCTGTGACAGTGAAATTGACCAAAATCAACCATGAATTTGGTAGGGACCTAATCATAGAAGTGTTGGACTGGAAGGGACCTCAATAGGTCATCTGTTCCAGTCCCCTGTGCTCACGGCAGGACTAAGTAATAATTAGACCATTCCTCACAGGTATTTCTCTAACCTGTTCTTAAAACCTCCAATGATGGAGATTTCACAATCTCTGTAGGCAATTTGTTCCAATGCTTAACCACGCTGACAGTTAGGAAGTTTTTCCTAATGTCCAGCCTAAACCTCCCTTGCGGCAATTTAAGCCCATTGCTCCTACTCTCAGAGGTGAAGGAGAACAATTTTTCACCCTCCTCCTTGTAACAACCTTTAATCATTTTTGTTGCTCTGCCCTGGACTTTCTCCAATTTGTCCACAGCTTTCCTGAAATGTGGCATGCAGAACTGAACACAATGCTCCAGCTCACTCCTTATCAGCATGGAGTAGAGTGGAAGAATCACTTCACCTATCTTGCTTACCACACTCCTGCTAATACATCCCAGAATGATGTTCAGTGTGTGTTTTGTTTGGTTTTTGCGCAACAATGTTATGCTGTTGACTCATTTAGTTTGTGATCCACTGTAACAACCAGATCCCTTTCCACCGTTCTCCTTCTCTAGCATTCGTTTCAGTTACAATCTTTGTAATATCCATTTGATTTTATTTCAGGCTATGTCTACACTAGAGACCTTACAGCGGCATAGCTGTACTGATGCAGGTGCACCACTGTAAAATTTCTCCTGTAGCTGCTCTATGCCAAATGGAGAGAGTGCTCCCATCGACATAATTAAATCACCTCCAATGAGCAGCGGTAGCTATGTTGGTGGGAGAAGCTCTCCTGCCAACATAGCAGTGCGCACACTACCACTTATGCCAGTGAAATTTATGTCGCTCAGGGATGTGGGTTTTTCACACCGGTGAGCGACATAGGTTTTGCCCATATACATGGTAGTGTAGACATGGCCTTAGGCAAGCAAATGCATGTTATTTGAACTCAGATATATATAAAAGACAGTTTAAATCCCTGGAACAGGAATTTTCCAGCAGTTGGTATTCTATATTATCTGTATGTCTGTCATCTGAGTGAGTGTAATCATATACCAGTTTTGGTTATTTTGCTTGTCAAGTCACCATATATCACCACCTAGGCTGTTTGCATGTTGTATTTCTCCATTGTGTCTATGCCATTTTAGTGGTGGTTCTCGGTTCATAGAACAGCAATTGTGAGGAAAAGCAAATTTCAACCGTTTCTACCAAAGGAAGGAATGGAATGAGGAGATCAACCGATATGCTAAACACTTTCTGCCATCCACAGCTTTCCTGATGGAATTGGTGCTCCGCTGTCTTGCATTAAACAACAAATTGCCTTCCTGGCTGACCAATTTGACAAATCAAGACCAGTTTTGAAAAGTACAGTTCATGTGCTTTTGGTTGGCTTGTCTAGGCTGGCTTATCACAGGAATGGAAAACCACACGTGTGTCTTATGAGTGGAGCTGGTGGGAATTTTGTGATGAAATATTTTTTTCCTTAAAAATGCTGATCTGTTGAAACCATCACTTTTCGTGGAAAGATATTCGTTTCAACCAATCTTTCTCAGGTCCAGGATGGGATGGACAGACAGATCTTCCGCTCCCTTCCTCCCCCAAATAGCCTGGAGGTTAGAGGCCTCTCTTGGGATGGGTAAGACCAAGCCTCGAGACCTTGCTCTGTAGTCAAATAATGCTGGATAAATCTTTACTTTCTTTCTCATGATGCCTGAAACCCTTTTCCTTACTAGTTAAGTAAAAGCTTGCCTTGTGGCTGAACAGCCCTGTTATCATGAGACCACGAGATTATTCAGTTATTTGAGTCTTATTAATCACAACCTCAGCTAATTAAGCAATTTTAAAAGGATCAAACTGCTTACAAATTAAAAAGTGTCTGTACACAGAGAATGATTGTTTTGTTCCACTCCCCTATTGATAGTGGTACATAAAAGCATCCATTGTTGAAGTTATAAAATGGTGTTAGAGGGTTATTTGTGGAATGACAGACAGTGACTGAATCTTTCTTCAGTGGCCTGATTGTCTTTGTCACTTATTTTATTGAGCATTGAATGTAAGGTCTGATCCTGAAAGGTGCCTAATGCCCTCAACTCTGGTGAAGTAAGTGGGGGGTCTGAACTGCCCAGGAACACACCCAAAATGAGGAGGACTATGTAGCTGCTATAGGAATATTATTACTGCTCTGCTGTCTTTCTAGAGAGCCCCATCTACTGCTCCTTGTTCTTGTAAAAGCAAACTAATGATGGCTAGAACTACTTTGAAAACGTTGTCATATCCCTCTATATGGGGCACTGTCTGCGGCAATTAAGACTTCATGTGCCAAGTGGCTCTGGAAATTTGCCAAACACCTCACTGTCTTGTGCATGGTGATCTCTCCTGTGGCTGCTAGGAGACATTTCTGTTTGCTTTGGACTTTGACACTGGCAATACTGAGTGCATGATACTAGCAACAAACAAAGCATTCTCTGTCTAGGGGATTCAACCGGGGAATGGACTTTCAGAGGTGATTAGATGAGTGCAAAGTGTGACCATGTGTAATACGTTCATCTCTGATCAAGCTTTTACACCATAACAGGAAGGAAATTCGCAACACCAGCCCTGCTATCTTCCCCTCAAGCAAAAAACACCAACTTCCCAGAAATCGCATCCCAAGAAGTTGTCTATTGCCAATCTATTTTACAGGCACTCAGAAACTACAGTAAAAGGCAACCATGGAAAACTTTTCTGTAAGAAAGAAAACCCTACTAATATAATTGAAAACTTGTTAAAATAACTTTAGAATTGTACATATTAAAATATGTTTGAATTATGATTCTAATCCAAAGCCCCCGGATGTCAATGGAAGGACTCCCATTAAATTCAAGGGGGTTTGGTTCAGGCTACTTATATGCAATAATAAAATCGACCAAATCCTGAAGTCTTTATTCTGGGCTTGATCGCAAGAAATAGTGAAGTCAGTGGATTTTTGTGAGTACATAGTGCATCGAAGTATCCATCACAACATCCTTACTCAGGAAGAACTACTATTGTCTCTGATGGGAGTTTTGCCTAAATGGAGTAATTACCCCATGTAGTAGTAGGCATCCTTCAGTCTCGAGAGACCATGGGTATGCGCCCCTGAGAGGTAAAGAATTTACTTAGTTGGTTTTATGGCAGCTGCGGCTGTGGCTAAAGAGACCCATGTGAGAGAGACAATCTCCATCTCATCTGTCACATTTAAAGGCGACGTTTCGACTCTTTGGGCTCGGCCTATGTGAGATCTTTTCTCCTCTGCTAGCTGGACTGCATCCTCTCGTAATTCCGGAGACCTTTGTTAAGCTCTTATTTCCAAAGACTGCAGTCTTGAGTGTGATCTTCCCAGTTGTCCACATCCAGGTCCATTTCTTTGGGGTCTCGCTTGCACACATCCTTGAAACGCAATTTTGGGCATCCTTTGGGTCTTTTCCCAGATGCCAGTTCGCCATAGAGGATGTCCTTCGGGATGCACCCATCATTCATCTGGCATACATGCCCAAGCCAGCGGAGGCATCTCTGGCTGAGGAGTGTTTGCATGCTGAGTATGCTGGTGCACTTGAGCACCTCAGTGTTGATGACTCTGTCCCTCCAGGAGATGCCAAAGATTCAACGAAGGCAACGCATATGAAAGCTCTTGAGCCTCTTTTCCATGCTTCGCTCCCATACAAAAGTGTGCTGATAGTTACCCCCATGATTAAGCACATTATTATTATGTGGTGGGTAAAAGCTTGTTATGGGTTGAATCAAATCCTCATTATGAGTGATGGAGGCACAGGCACTGACTTTTTTTTTTCCTGGTGGGTGCTCCACCCCTAAGACTCCACCCTCACTCCGTCCCCTCCCCCAAGGGCCCCCGTCTGATGCTTGCTGCTCTCCACCCTCCTTCAAGCTCCTCCCGCCGGCCCAGCTGAACAGCTGTGGATGGTGGGTGCTGAGCACCCGCTATTTTTTTTCAATGGGTGCTTGAGGCCCAGAGCACCCATGGAGTCAGCACCTATGGAAGGAGGAGAACTATAGTCTTGCCACCTGACCTAATCTGATGGGAGCCAGCTGCAAGTGTCAGGGTCAGGTCTGAAAACAGCCTCACCCTCTCAGGCTCAGGTTGGGTTGTCTCTGATCACCTCCTGTTGCCTCTGGGTTTGGGGTGGTGGTCGCTGCATTCCCCACTCCTGCCAGCCGCCCCCACCTGGCAGTGCTCTATGCTGCAGAGCAAGTGTGCTGACAAGTAGCAGTGCGTCTCACTCACAGCACACACAGCACAGCGAGGAGGTGGAGGCCAGCAGAAGTGGGTCATTCAGCCACCACTGCACCAACCCTGCAGGCAGGAGACAACCAGAGATTAATCATGGGCACATGGCATTGGGAGTGGGAAGCCCCCACCAGCCCAACGCGATGGCAGAGGTCGTGGGACAGATACAGGTTCGAGGGAAGTGTTGGGTCTGGACTGGGTCAGGTTTGTGTCGGCTGTGTCCAGGTTCAAATTAGACCTAAGCAGACATGTGTAGAGAGAGAGGGGTTTTTGCTGAGTATTGATTTGGGTATGGCGGCGGAGTGATAGCAAGAAAGCAAAAAAAGCTGCCGTAAGCACAGTGTGACCCTAGGGGAAGTCAAGAGGAAGGTTCTGGTTGTGGGCACTGGCTGAAAGAAGTTTGGGCTGTATGCAAAGAAGCTGACCCTGGTTTCAGTTCCTCCTGCATTTGGAGAAACAGAACTTTGTACATTCCTTGTAAATAAACAAGATTGTACCAAATCAAATACCAGCCTCCACTATCAATTTCTACTCCCAACCACAACCTCCCCCTGAAAATTTGACTAGCACTCAGATTGAAAAGGGGTAATATTATTATAGGCATTACAGTTGCCTGAGACTGCCAATTCTAAGATCCTGTTTTCAGTTGTTTATAAGTTTGCGATTTGAAATTTTTCAAGTTGAGTTTCGGTTTCAGGCTTGTTTTGAAAAAATTCAGCAAAAGCTGTTTCTGAGAACAAGGCTAGGGAGAATACATTTTGCCCATGTTCAAGTCTGGTGACCTTTTATTTGGCAAGCCCTAACACAGCCATACTTTGAAGCATATGGTTGATATTTGGCAGAGAAATGGCCTTTGCTACAGGGATGTGCTTTTGCAGTTAGGGTGACCAGATGTCCCGATTTTATAGGGACAGTCCCGATATTTGGGGCTTTTTCTTATATATAGGCCTATTACCCTCTACTCCCTGTCCCAATTTTTCACACTTGCTATCTGGTCACCCTATTTGCAGTCCCCATGAAAATCTACTCAATTTTGGCCAAGTTATAAGCCTTCAAAAATCACTGTTTGCCCATGCTCAATGGAGAGCTTTAAATTGTAGCAGATTTCCCTGTACAGTCTGTCTGTATTGGGCATGCTCCAGCCTGTGATTGAACTGACATTCCCTGCAATTACAGCACTGAGCTGCTGTGGACTATGTTATGGTCTGGGCAGCTGAACTGTGAGGAGGGAGAATATCTCTTCTGTGCTCTCAGTGACCCACTTGCTGGGACCAGGCAGCATGGAGCAGGTAGCTGCTTGAATCAGACACAGAGGGGCAAAAGGTGGACTGGTTGGGTGCGGGAAGTCGATTGGGACATGAAGACAGTTGGGTGAGAGATGGGTACCAGAGGCTGGTGAAAGGGAGAGAAGGAGACTGTGACTGACAGACAGGAAGGTAAAAGGAGGAGGGAACTGGAAACCATTCTTTAGGAGACTATCTGAGATTGGACGAAAAGCAGGAGGGTGCACTGGGACTGGGAATCAGTGGGGTGAGAGCAGAGGGGAGACAGATCTGATGGAGGCAGTGGGGGGAAGAACTAGGATTGCCTGGGAAAAGACTGGGATAAGGAGTATTAGGAGTGGGATGACCCAGACTGTATCCCGGGGAGGAAATTGGGTGTTGGAATCAATGTGGATGGGAAGGTGGGTAAGAGGAGCTACTGAAGGCCAGGGTGGGGAAGAGAGACAAATTTGATGAGAAGCCAAGAGAGGGAAAACTTGTACTGGCTGGGCAAAGAGACAGAGACTGGGATAGGGGGTGGGGGAGTGGGATCATGCTTGGGAAGCAGGGAACAGGCAGAAGTCTATGCCGACTAGAGCACACTCCCTTCTATAACCTGGGATGGAACCCAAGATTTTTGAGTCTCACCATTCCTCTGATGTCAGCAAGTATCTGTGAAATCCACTGGCAAAGCATCCCCTCCCCTTCTAGTGCTGGTCAATCTAAAGGATGACGACCTACTACTGGTAGCAGTTATTCCATTAGCTCAAGTGGCAGAGGTCTGTGTGGGAGACTTGAAGGTTCTAACCCTGTGGATGTACCATGTGGAGATTAATATGCTGTCACGTGATGGATTTTTTTTTTATGGTTTGCTTTTTGGCTGAGTGAAATGAGATCTGTCTATAACAAAGTAACTTTTGAAGAACATGCCCAATCAGCTTAGATGGGGGTAATTTTTGGCTTGATAGGTATGAGGGTTTTTTTTAATTCCCTCTTGTTTCTTGCTGGTTTTATCCTGCTCAGCAATATTACCTTGTGCTATATCATTAGTAAGTCAATGCCAGAATTCCTATCACTATAGTTATTAGAAAGAATGGGCCAAATTCTCAGCTGGTGAAAATCTGCATAACTCCATTGAGTTTCAGTGAAGTTATGTTGATTTTGACACCAGCTGAAGACTTGTCTCTTTGTTTCTTAGCTTACAACACGCTGGACTTTTGATAATATTACTATGTAACAAAAGATAAAATATCTAGGGAAGTATTCCTGTAAAGGAAAACAAAACCTGGCACTTGCTTGAATCAGAAATACCATCCACTAAAAAATGCTGCTTCTCATGAAGAGAATGTGAAATTTATTTTGAGGGGTAGGGGAATCTATGAATATACAGCCATTTCCTGGCCTGAGCTTGTGGCGCTTCTGTTGGGAGGTAGTTGAGAATACTCGGGGTTGTGTGACCTGGATAGGGATGCTGGTGGATGTGGTGCATTGGGGGTGGATGCTGGATGGGGAGGGTGTGTAGTAGTTTGTGTTTTGTGGGGTGAGAACAGGGGTTGCAATGTATTGTAGAGGCTACCTGCTGGCAAAATCTTACACCATTTTCTCTGAGCTGAATATTACCCATCAACTGCAATAAGTATATTGAATCAGTGAATAAGTTAAATTATGTAAATAAACTGCCCTGAATAAAGCGAACTTAGGCAACAATAAGAAAATGGTGGATTTGAATGGCTACATATTAATTATTTATTTTTGTTGCTGTCCTCTCTCATTTAGAGATATATTTGGCCTTCTATCTGTAAGAGCATATGATGATAAGGCCTTGGTATAAGTGATAGAAATGGACGTATTGAAAAAAGTAGGGACCAACACAGCTATAACGACACTGAAAACAATACTGAAAAGTTGGAATTGCACAGAAGTAACTTGAATGCAAATCAGTTGAGTGAGTTTTAATGGACAAGTACAACAGGTTTTAAGGGTGTGGGGGAGGAGATATGGCTGATTTCCTAAGTTAGAACAATGAAATAATACACTCAACCAAAATCATGAACAGCTGACATTAAGTGGAAATTTACTCTGAGGAACATATTAAGGAAATCAGTTTAGAAACCACAGTAAGTAAGAACAGGTCAGATTGAGCAACTTTTGAAAGATAAAATTGCAAATACCTATAATAGCTCAAACATGACAGGAAAAGGTGCTTTCCATATTAACAATCAGCAAGAATGAGTAATCCAAATTGTAATTAATGACTCAGTTGTAATCAAATAAATGAAATTCTAAACAGGAAAATCAAGCAGAGTAACAAAAATAAAAGTATTGCTTTTCTCCTTCCCTACCATAGGGATTTAGTTGCATCAGTTTTTAAAAGAAGAGTGTCCAGTTCGGTGCTATGCCTGTGCTCATCCAATTCTGAGCTGCTCTGGTAGCCAAAAATGGCCCACAGCATAAGTGAGAGCCGCCTCTGGCCACTCTAACTTACCTCAGCCTATCCTGAGCTGCCTTTGGGCTACAGTACAGCATGGAATTCACATTGTGCCATTCACTACAAACCTCCCCCTATCTCCCACAGCCTTGCTCCTTGCATATCGCTCCACACTCAGCCTGCTCCATTGGCTGCAGCAGACTGGGATGGAATCATGGACTCACCTCCTTACCACTTCTTCAGAGTGACTTACTCCCTCTGGGATTGTAGCAGGCTTCTCTCTGGTCCCCAGAGGCCTAGTAGTCAGGCCAAGCCAAACAGTCTCTCCAAGTCTTGGGATGGCTCATCTGGGCAATCCAGGGGGCCCAGCAACAAGACATAGTTCCTTGTTCCCCCAAAAGTCCTCCAGGATCTCTCAGGGAACTGGTGGGGTTCAGGGGGAGGAAGAGAAGGAAATGGTAGGAGGACCCAGGCACTCCATCTCCACCAGGTCCCAGCCCAGGACTCAAGGGGTGAGAGGCAAGAAAGGGCTCATCCCTTCTGGCTGCTGTTACTGATCAGCCTCCACTATGCCACTCCCTGCTTTCCCTGTTTTCCTTTCAATTCGGGGCACAGCCCCATCCTTCTCCTTGCACAGTCTCAGTGATCCAGAGCCACAGATGGGGTGGGGGAGGGCTGGAGGAGGGAGCATTCCAGCTCGCTCCTGGAGACCAGTTGTTCCCCCTGGTCAGGGGGAAAGGAAGCAGAGGCAGGCCGCCAGTCTCCCAGCTGAGTCTTCCCCTGCAGATTGCTCTGCTTCAGCAGTTACTACCTTCTTGCAACCCGTCTCTCCTTCGCTCTTCTCCCCACAAGCAGGTCCTCCATAGGGCACATAGAATCTACACTAGTGTAGACTGGAAATGACCTAGGACTAGACGCAACACTCTAGCTGAGTCCTTATCAGCATGGAAGAGAGCGGCAGAATTACTTCTTGTCTTGCTTACAACATTCCTGCTAATATATCCCAGAATGATGTTCACGTTTTTTTTTTTTTTTTTTTTGCAACAGCGTTACACTCTTGAGTCATACGTAACTTGTGTTCCACTCTGAACACAGATCCCTTTCCGCAGTACTCCTTCGTAGGCAGTCATTTCCCATTTTGTATGTGCACAACTGATTGTTCCTTCCTAAGTGGAGTACTTTGCATTTGTCCTTATTGAATTTCATCCTATTTACTTCAGACCATTTCTCCAGTTTGTCCAGATCATTTTGAATTTTAATCCTATCCTCCAAAGCACTTGCAACCCCTCCCAGTTTGGTATCATCTGCAAACTTTATAAGGGTACTCTCTATGCCATTTTCTAAATCATTGATGAAGATATTGTACAGAACCAGACCCAGAAGCGATCCCTGCAGGACCCCACTCATTATGCCCTTCCAGCATGACTGTAAACCACTGATAACTACTCTCTGGGAACAACTTTCCAACCAGTTATGCACCCACCTTATAGTAGCTCCATCTAGATTGTATTTCCCTAGTTTGTTTATGAGAAGGTAATGCGAGACATTATCAAAAGCTTTACTAAAGTCAAGATATACCACATCTATTGCTTCCCCCCATCCATAAGTCTTGTTAACCTGTCAAAAAGAGCTATCAGGTTGGTTTGACACAATTTGTTCTTGACAAATCCATGCTAACTGTTATTTATCACCTTATTATCTTCTAGGTGTTTGCAAATTGATTGCTTAATTATTTGCTCCATTATCTTTCCAGGTACAGAAGTTAAGCTATCTGGTCTGTAATCCCCGGTTGTCCTTATTTCCCTTTTTATAGATGGGCACTATATTTGTCCTTTTCCAGTCTTCTGGAATGTCTCCTGTCTTCCATGACTTTTCAAAGACAATTGTTAATGGCTCAGATATCTTCTCAGTCAGCTCCTTGAATATTCTAGGATGCATTTCATCAGGCCCTGGTGATTTGAAGACATCTAACTTGTCTAAGTAATTTTTGACTTGATCTTTTCCTATTTTAGACTCTGATCCTACTTCATTTTCACTGGCATTCACTATGTTAGACGTCCACTCGCCACCAACCTTCTTGGTGAAAACCAAAACAAATAAGTCATTAAGCACCTCTGCCATTTCCACATTTTCCGTTATTGTCTTTCCCCCCTCATTGAGTAACAGGCTTACTCTGTCCTTGGCCTTCCTCTTGCTTCTAATGTATTTGTAGAATGTTTTCTTGTTTCTTTGTATGTCCCTAGTTTGATCTTGTTTTGTGCCTTGGCTTTTCTAATTTTGTCCCTACAAACTTGTGATATTTGTTTATATTCATTCTTTGTAATTTGACTGAGTTTCCACCTGCTGTAGGACTCTTTTTTGAGTTTTAGATCATTATGCCCATTCAGCTTAACTGTAAACCACTGATAACTACTCTCTGGCAATGCTTTTCCAACCAGTTATGCACCCTCCTGACAATAGCTCCATCTAGGCTATACTTCCCTAATTTGTTTATAAGAAAGTCATGCAAGATAGTATCAAAAGCCTTATTAAAGTCAAGATATGTCACGTCTACAGCTTTCCTCTTCTCCCCCCCCCCCCCCACCCCAGCTCCATCCTCAAGGCTTGTTTCCCTGTCAAATAAAGCTATTAGGTTGATTTGACATTATTTGTTTGTGACAAATTCATATTGACTGATACTTATTAACCTTATTATCTTCTATATATTTGCAAACTGATTGCTTGGTTCCTTGCTCCATTATCATTGCGGGTATTGAAGTTAAGTGGTCTGGTCTGTAATTCCCCGGGTTCTCTTTATTCCTCTTTTTATAGATGGGCACCATATTTGTGATCATCCAGTCCTCTGGAATCTCTCCTGTTTTCCATGAGTTTTCAAAGATAATTGCTAATGGCTCAGATACTCCTCAGTCAGCTCCTTGAGTATTCTAGGATGTATTTCATCAGGTCCTGCCAATTTGAAGACATCTAACTTGTCTAAGTAATTTTTAACTTGTTCTTTCCCTATTTTAGCCTCCGATCCTGCTTCATTTTCACTGGCATTCACTATATTAGACATCCAATCACTAGGGGAGGAGGGATAGCTCAGTGGTTTGGGCATTGGCCTGCTAAACCCAGGGTTGTGAGGGGGCCATTTAGGGAACTGGGGTAAAAATCTGTCTGGGGATCGGTCCTGCTTTGAGCAGGGGGTTGGGCTGGATGACTTCCTGAGGTCCCTTCCAACCCTATGATTCTACTAGCCTTTTTGGTGAAAACGGGAACACAAAAACCACTTAGCGCTCTGCCATTTCCACATTTTCTGTTATTGTCTTTCCCCCTTCACTGAGTAATGGGCCTACCCTGTCCTTGGTCGTCTTCTTGCTTCTAATGTATTTCTAGAATCTTTCTTGTTACCCTTTATATCTCTAGCTAGTTTAATCTCATTTTGGCCTTGGACTTCCTTAATTTTGTCCCTACATGCTTGTGTTGTTTGTTTATATGGTTTCCACTTTTTGTAGGACTACTTTTGGAGTTTGCGATCACTGAAGATCTCCTGGTTAAACTAGGGTGGTCTCTTGCCATACTTCCTGTGCTGGTGAGGGGGCAGGGACCTTCTTGGCCCAATACCATTCCACCACTACTTTAACCTTAGTCTGGGATCTGTAAAACCCATCACAGGGGTGCTAAAGGGAGCAGAGCCTATGCTATCCTGAGTTTTGGACTTGAAATTGTGCCTGATGCATGCAGAGTCAAATTGGGGAGAGGAAGCTTCTTGCAATTTTTGCTGTCCCTACACAACCATGCAAGGACCTTGTCCAAAGTGAGCAGGCATGAGCTGTTTCAAACACTGGGTTTTCTGACATTATGAAGCACTCAGTCCATTTATCTCTCCTGATTGCTCACTAACTAAATTAAAATTATAGTATATAGTATTCAAAACATGAGATTACTTTTCAGGAAGAAAGGAATTAGTGTACTACCATTCCATGAACAATTTGGAGATATTGTGAGTGTGTTCAGACTCCTGTGAACTTTATACCTACATTCCACAGTTATAGGTATGTATTGTTTTTTACTTATCCTCCTTGAAAAGCTAGAAGCTTTGAAATGTTTTCCACAATATGCAAAAAGCAGTTGGCTGGCAATAAAACAGCAAAGCCTTTATTGTAACTAGATTATACATTTCCAGCAGGGGTGAATAAAGCCATTATCAATGAATTTCTCTCTTGTTGTTTCAGTAATATGATGGGTTTTTACTGAATACAGACCTATAAAATGTACTACTGAATACTAAGTGCAAAAACCAAAAAAAAAGCTGCTTAATAATGTGCAAAATTAAAGACAATATCCACTCACGGGCCAAATTTTGCTCTTGCTCAACTCGTGCAATGCTGCTGAACTCAATGGGTCTGCACAGGTTATATCAAAAGCATAATTTGGTCCAGAATCTCTATTATGAGGGCAGGATGAGTTCATGGGCAGCATGGTTCTCATCAAAAAGTACACTTTGAATATGCTTCTGTGTAAAGTTGATGACAAGCATACTGTATTTGACTACAAAGATTAAATATATAACCAGAGAGAATCTTTTGTGTCATAACACTACATGACTTTGTCTTGTAATATACCATTTTCAGTACTTTGATAAAAGATTTATGGTCTTATTTATTTGTATTACAGTAGTGCCCAAAGTCCCTACTCAGGATTAAGGTTGCTTGTATAGCATCTAGTACAATGAAAAGAGGAACACATGGTTCCTACTCCAAAGATCTTACAATTCAACATGAAATATGATGCAAGAAGTAAACATGATGATCAGGAGGGAGGATGAAGTTGATTACACTAAAATCCCTGGGGACACAGGCTAGAAATATGCACAACTTTTGATTGTCATTAATATTTTGAAAGCATTATTATTAAATAAATATCAGTTATCCCTGAGTCCCCCCACAACTTATTTGTGACCAGGTACCTGGGATGGACCACCCTGAGAATGCCACTCTCAGGGCAGACTGCAAGAAATAGAGCAGGCAATCCCCAAAGCTGGTCATTTATTCTATAATTAGATTCACCAAGCCTGTAACAAGAGTTCTGTAGCACCACTCTGGTTAACCAGAAGCCAAACACAGTCCCCTTTAGGCATTCCAGCCCTTGACTCCCATCCAGACAACCAAGTCTAATATGGTGAGAAGATACTGAAAACCCATTTCACCATATGTTAGGTTCTTACTAAACCCAAAGGCTCAGACACTTGCCCCCAGATCAATATGTATCTTATCCAAATATCACAGTCAGCCAAACAGTAATAAACTAACTAAAGATTTATTAATACAAGAAAAGAAGAGTTATGAATGGTTAATAGATCATATACATGCAAATGATTGCAAAGTCCTTATATCAGGTCTGTAGCAGGGATGGAATAGACTGCTGGCTTGCAAAAGTTTCGCTGGTAACTTCAAAAAGATTGGAAGGTCCTCAGTCCATTGTTCAAAATACTCCTTTTGGTTGTAAATCCAGTCCAGCGAATTAGAGCAGGACAGAGGCAAAATAGAGATATCTCAGGTGCCTTTTATATCCTTTGCCATCAGCCTGGAAATGTACTGTCCCAAACAAAGCCCACAGACCCAGTGTATGGAAAGTTACTGACCCAAGATGGAGTCCAGGATCATATGAGCATACCACATGCCCTTACATGCTTTGCTAACTCATAGGGGCAGCCATTGCCCATATTCTTTCTGAGATGTCCACAGGAAAGGCTTACTGGATGGGATGAATTTCTTCAATTGCCTATTGTGAGATGAGTGTCCTTAACAGGCCATCAACACATAGATTTACATCAGGGCTAGGCGGCTATCTACCTGGGGATATCACCCAGGCATACAACACATGTTTGAGATACAGATACATAGCCAATATTCATAACTTCAGATACAAAGATGATACATGCATATAAACAAGATAATCATACTTAGCAATTCATAACTTTTCTATTGATATCTGACATGATATACTTTGTACAAGATTTATGGTCATCTTTCTTATACACAGCATCCCACTAGTCATCAAGAGTTCTAGTAAAAATCACATGCACCATCTGTTAGTGAGACAAATCAGGAACTCATTGATGTTGGTGGGTGTTTGTCAGTGAAATAGACCTACTTTGACTATCTCCTGCTTCACCTTGATCCTTTCACTTTTGTTGATCTCGTTTCACTGTCACTATATTACCCAAGCAGATATATTCCAAGAGTCATATAGTGCTATCAGATCTTTTTTATTATTTCTCTTCAAGTTCTTCCAAATCTGTTTCTAGTTCCACAAAGTCAGACTCCCAAAATCCAGAAAAGCCACACACGTAATGGACCAAAACCTGTTCACATAACTGAACGCAAAGGTTACATTCACATAAAATGAGCAAGAAGCGGCCCAATACTTATTTTGCTCTGCAGTCTTCTGAACTATCTAGAGAATTTTCTGCAGGTGATCGAGTGAGAAATTACTTGTGATTCCAGATAGCTCTGTATTCAATTCACAGGGAATTGTGCAAAGATCTTATATGACAGTGACCATGAGCTAATGTGTCTCCAATGATTGAGGTTTCCATCTTCAAAATTATCACTACTCTTCCAGTGTTCTGGTTTCATGTTATTTCAAAAAACATCTTCTGAGCTTAGTATAGGTTTTTCTCCTGGGGTCTTATATCCTATAGATTATCTAGCTTAACTACATCCAGGTGCAGGAATTCTCCACCAGTGGAAGAAATTATATTCTGAAGTCTGATATTAAATGGTCCTGGTGAGAAAATATACAGTATGACAATAACACTTGGGCACAAAATTTGTCAGGATTTTTTTGTTTTTTAATGCATCTCATAACATTTTCTTACAATAAACTGGCTATAATGCAGAGGTAATAAAAGAGGAAATGTACCTCTGCTAGAATGCATCAAATATCCCCTTAATGCAACAAAAAAGCTAATAGGACTCTTCTTGTGAAGGACTGACAGTGTTGGTGCCTGTTGGAATATTTTATTATATGGAAAGAGGGAGGAAAATGAAGCAGTGGAATCCTGGATCCAAATTTTGCTATGAAGTTCATACACATAGTCCCTAGTGAATAAAGTTGCATGAGGTATATCCTGAAAGAGATTGTGGTTCCTGGCTTCTAATACTGAAAAGTCTGCACTTGTTTCCAAATCTAATACTTTGAAGTCACAATATACTGTCTTTTGTCTCAAATATGATGTAAAGATGAGCAACTACATAGGAATCCACTGAACGCAGCACATCCCATAGGAACTACATTGCAAACTAATAGACACTGCTATTCTATTTACAGCAGTGAGAAAGGAACAATCAGACATTCAGACTAATAATCCTTTAACACATGTGCCAGGAAATCAAACACACATACAGATTAAAAAAAGGATAAACTGTACTTTGGTGGACTGTGGAATAATCCTTTTATTTTCAGCCATGAAAACATGCCCAGTACTTATTTATTTGTATCTATTTTCTCAAAGGTATCAGAGTAGCAGCCGTGTTAGTCTGTATCCGCAAAAAGAACAGGAGTACTTGTGGTATTTGTTAGTCTCTAAGGTGCCACAAGTACTCCTGTTCTATTTTCTCAAAATTAACTTTTAAAAACATCTGTCCAATGTTCTAAGTGCTTTGTAAAAAACGTAACATTCTTGCTGTCATCACAGGACAAAAATGTTCAATAGGAATGTTGCTAAGCATATCAGCTCCATATCAAGCCCTGCTCCCTCTCCCAAAACACCTGTAAAAATAGGTGTGTAATTTGCAGCATACCTAGACGATCAACAAAGCTGTGTTATGACAAACTAGGGGAAAGGCAAAGCAAAATAGCAAGTTATAAAAGTGTACGAGTAAGGATATATGCAATAGCACACAAGGGGCCAGCTACTTCCATCACTGCATAACAGCAGCTCCTATTGTCTTTTATTCAAAGATGCAAGCAATATAGGATTATTTTTAAACGTATATAGTGTCAAACCTATGTAACCTCCTCCTTTGTTTATTGGTCTCACTTATTGTGTTACAGTTAGACATCAAGCTCTTTGCAGCAGAGCACGTCTGTCTTATTTGTTTGTGAAGCACCTAAAATACTTGGGCACTCAAATAATAATGTAATAGTAACTAATGTAACAAAGGTTTTTATATAATACAGCAGCTGCAAAATCTAGCAAAGGTGGGTGACTCCAACTCAAAAAGTGCAAGTATCTGGTATAATTGAACTCCTAGAGGGTATTAATACATTATTAGAATTTTAAAATTCCTTAAATCAAAGGAATACAATATTTTAAAAAACTCTTTTCTGGCTGGCTGTCAGTCTGGCTCCCGTTGATGTCTATTTGGAGGGAAATAAGGTAAGGGTTTAACTAAATATTTACACTTTTTTTAGGCACTATTAGATATGCTTCCCCTTAACTTAATATCATTGATCCAATCTCCAGTTCTGTGAAATGGCTGCAGGTGGGTTGCAGCTGAGAATGAGGCACTTTCATTTGCCACGTTCCACTGTTATTGTTTGGCACTCTCAGTCCTCACAGCTTGTTTGCAAAAATCATCTTTAGCTTAGCTTTAGGATCAGCTTAGCTTTAGGAACTAAAAAGCACCTAAAGGCTGCATTACTTTAGCAGTGATTTTAAAATATGGGAATATCCTATTTCATTTCCCCATTGGATGGGTATGATGATTACTGAAAAAGCAAACTAATATGTACAGTTATTACCAGTCCACTAGATCATCCATTCAGATTTTCATTATTATTTTTTGCTGTATTTGTACTGTGGTAGTGCCTGCAAGTCCCAGTCAGAATCAGGACTCCAATAGGTTAGGAGCTGCACAGACACGAGTAGGCATGGTCCCTGCTCTAAAGAATTTGCGATTTAATTTGAAATGAAATGCTAACAATAAGAAGCATAGGAAGAAGGGGGAATGGAGGAGTAGTGTGATGACAAGAAGATCCCACAGGTACATTGGTAAACTACTGTGCAACTTGATTATTTCAAATCTGAAAGGTTATTTTTTTAAGTAAATAAATAAAACTAGCTATTCCTAACTGCCATATCATTTACCCAGGTTGCTTGGGTGATTTTTTTTCTTTTAGACTCAGTACAGCAGAGGTGCATATTAAAGAAATGTGCATGACAAGAACTAGGGGCCAGGAAAATGCATTCTGAATGGATTAGAGGAGATGAAGAGTGAACGTGGGGTGGCTAGAGATGAGGGAGGATGCTGTATATCATGATGCAATGTACTATAATAGTAGGTGACAATATCTGTGTCCAGTTCCAGCTTCTTGTCCTCGCCTTCATGAGTCTATCCTCTTTGTCTTTTTCTATGACATTCCCTATGCTCCATCATATATGCCAGCCTTGACATGTTTATTTGCTTCTCACTATGCCCCCTGTGACATACTGGGGTGCAATCCAGACTAATGAGTAGCTGTGTCACCTTACTCTGTAACCTGGGGTGCCCTTTCCAATGTCTTGGTGCTGTAGCCTTCAACCAGGACTGCTCACATACAGCCTCCTGCATGTAGGTCACTAGCAGTTATATCTGTGTGTGATGCAGCCAGCCAGCCACTCCTTGGCTCTTACCAGCCTTGCTTATGCTGCAGGGTGACTCCAACACACACACAGCCCCAGATCTTCCCCTAAAATTACCTGTGCCTAGCCCTCTCCTGAGCACTATGACTATATTAAGTCCATTATTCCTTTAGTTATCCAGACACTTCCGTTTAAACACACTGGATTAGATAAAACAAATTTATTAACTACAAAGATTTTAAGTGAATAGAAGAAATGAGGCATAAAAGTTGGAAATAGGGCCCAAGTCAGAGAGCACCTCCCCATCCAGCATCCTCCTCCGGGTCTTATAGATGGACACTTTGGAGGAGGTTGATGAGTTCTCGCAACTATGTGGGGCAGCAGATAGGGTGTGCATAAATCAGGAGGTACGGGGCAAAGTTCGGCCAGAACCTAAGGAGAAGGTTCTGGAGGAGCTGGAGAAGGGGCTGCAACCTGGCATACACCAGGTAGATGTGTGCCAGGGTCTCCCTGATGCTGCAAAAGGGGCAGATGTTGAGGAGGGGAGTGAAACACACCAGGTACACACCCATGCAGGGGCGGCTTCAGGCACCAGTGCAGCAAGTGTGTGCCCGGGGCAGCAAGCCGCGGGGGGGGGGGGGCCGGTCGATNCAGAGATGGAAAATATCTACTAGTGCATGTAATGAAGTATCATCTGCTTAAGGGAAGGAGGATTGGTTACTGTTCACAGCGGATGAAATTCACTCTTGTGCAGAGGTCCAGCACAAAATCTATGCGTTACTTAAGTCCCACATCCTTACATAATTAGTGGGCATTGCACTGGTCTCTGCAAAAGGCAGAATTGCACTCACTGTGAACAGTTTTTTTTTTTTTTAATTGTTGGTTTAGCTAAATACAAGATGAAGTTTCCAGTTTTTCAGATTCTGATACTTAGTAATAGTCTATGCTAATAATGAGGATAAAAAGTGGCCTGTTCCCATGTGACAGCTGTCAGTATAACATATTAATTATCTCTGCTTTCAGTCAGTGGAGTCAGATTTGAGTGAAATTTGTTAGTCTCTAAGGTGCCACAAGTACTCCTGTTCTTTTAGCATATTGTGGGCACTGAGAGAAACAAGTAATAATATATTATATATATTATAATAACCTCATTGGTACCATTCTATAACATTTATAATGAACAGCCCCCCCCCAACCCTTGAAATTGACTTTAAAATCTCAAGACTTTAAAAAAAGAGTTTTTTATTTGCCTTATGATTTTTTTGAGCATTTGATGTGCACTTCAGTAACTCTTTCTAGCCTTTCTCAGCAACCACAAGGGCTAGAAACTGAATGTTACTTTTAAATGAAAGCTGAGATTCTCATGTAATCACTGACAAAGAGTCCTGTGGCACCTTATAGACTAACAAAAGTATTGGAGCATAAGCTTTCGTGGGTGAATATCCACTTCCTCAGACGCAGTGGGTATTCACCCACAAAATCTTATGCTCCAATACTTCTGTTAGTCTATAAGGTTCCACAGGACTCTTTGTCGCTTTTTACAGATCCAGACTAACACGGCTACCCCCCTGATACTTGACATCATGTAATCACATTGTCTCAAGCAGCTGCGGCTTTAAGTAAAACTTCAGGATTCATGATAAAGTAACAAGTGTTGGCAATAGTGGAAAAAGAAGGTCCTGCTGCTTAAAAGATATTCAATTTATAGGACACATTTATTTTCAAATAAAAATAACATAAAAACAGAGGGCCAAATACTGAAGTCCTTATTTGGACAAAACTCTGAAATCTGCAGGAGTTTAGCCGGAGTAAAAATTTCAGGAATTGGCCCATAAAATAATGTATATTTGTACATTAATGTATAAACTGACACTTCTATCTATTACTATTTTATTATTAAAGTCTTTTAATTTTTTTACTATTATTATATATTATTTAAGTTAAACGATTGTTCAGAGGACAAGACCTTTTTCTGCATAAGCAATCAAAGAGATGTGTCAGGTGTATAAAATAAGGGCTTTATCCTTCTTCTATTAAAGTCAAGGGGAATTTTGCCATTAACTTCAGGTAGCTCAGGATTTGGCCCTCTATTTGGTGGGTGGACCTCTGCACTTGGACAGACTTCCATTGACTCCAGGGAGTTTCCCTGAGGACACATGGTGACACCAGTGCAGAGTGAAAATGATTTATGGATTCCTGTTGTTTTAAAACTCATGACATTGGCTTATTTTTAATCAGTTCACCATCAAATAAATTGTAAAATGCCATGTTTACAAAAATAGCAAGATTGTGAAGCTTGTAGGTGTAGGCCTTCACCTCAGATGATCCCTCTCTATTAAACTGGAAAACTCAGGAGATCTTATCTCAAGGTCTCGGTCTCACCAAAATGTCTTCAAGTAGTTTATATATAGTAAATACATCTGCCTCTCATTCAGCAGCTATTCTTGCTCTCTCTCTTGTCTATAGTACGTGTACAGTGTGTTCCACTTTGTTCCTAGGACAGGGATGATACTAAATGACCATCCTTGAGAATCAAGATTTATCAAGATAAAACATGCATTTAATGGGATCGTACCCTACGAGAGTTATAAACTGTCCCAGTTTTAAAAGTAGGGGACATGTAACTTGTTACAGTGTGATTCTGTAACAATTACTTTATTATATCCATTATACTGTGACTGGATATGACACAGTTTCTTGCCACACTCTGACAGAAAACAGATCCCACTCCTATTAAAGCTTGTATTTTTTGCCAACCAAAGAACTGCATATTAATAAAAGAATACCTTTTCATTTTTGTTTCAATTTAGAGAGTGATTGCTGCTACTGTGAAAGAGCTGACCATTAAAGTGTTACTTTCACCAAGAAATCAACACTTCAACATCTGGTAAAATGAATTACATTAGTAAGTGCTTCCTTCCCTTAGCCCCCTCCCCTTTACTGTCTCTACATCATTCTTCTTTTTGAGGTTGAGTATGCGTATAGCAGGGGTGAAAGTAAAATTGAGATCTTACTGGTATGGGGCCAGCTCTGTGTACCCCCCCGCACCCCACACCCGGAAGGGACGGTACTGGGGTTAGTGTCCCCCAGCCAGACCATCTGCACTGCCTGGCCCGCGCCACCCGGGGCTCCAGTGGCAATTTAAAGGGCCTTTTAAATCGCAGCTCCGGGGCAGCTACTTCTTTTGCCCCCCATGTTGGCAGCCGGGGGGGGGGGGCAAAAGGGGCAGCGACATTAAAGCACTGCCATGGCAGCGTTTTAAAATCAGTGGTACGGGCTGGTACTGGCGCTACTTTTTACCGGTACTACCGGCCCGTACCGCCTTACTTTCACCCTGGTGTATAGATAATTAAAAGATGTAGCTATTTTGTTCTCCATGTACTATGTTTTTAAATATAGGCTGCCTGTCCAGAGAAGCTATAAGGCAACTGCCATCTTGTATTTCAGTTGAGATGCAGAATGTTAGAGTGAATTACTGTCTTTCTCATTCATATTGTAAATATATTTTTCCCTTACTTTTATTTTAGATTAATCTAGCCTATTGCTCTGTATATATGAGCAATGAGCTGAATCTATTGTTAGATTTCTCCTACTTATGAGAAACCATTAAACAAGACCATATCCTTTATCAACAGTGATGTTAATTATAGCTATATCCTGTGAGGATCCTGGAGTGGGTGGCTAACTGGACAGGGATCTTGCAGTTGTATTATAGTAATCCAAATACTTAGAGAAATATACTGAACATTGTCTACAAAATATTTATGCTCTATTGCAGGGATTGGCAACCTTTGGCATGCGGCCCATCAGGGAAATCCGCTGGCAGGCCAGGACAGTTTGTTTACCTGCAGCGTCTGCAGGTTCAGCCGCTCGCAGCTCCCACTGGCCGCGGTTCGCCATTCCAGGCCAATGGGGGCTGCGGGAAGCGGCGGCCAGCACATCCCTCAGTGTGCCAAAGGTTGCCGATCCCTGCTCTATTGTATTTCTAAAAAAACCTGAGCATGATGTCAACTGGCATAGTTTGATGGTAGAACAAAGCAGAAAATATAAATTAAAGATACAAAAAGGTTTAGTGACTGACATTGTGAACAACACATCATAATGTTTCATAGGATAAACATAAAGGGAAAATCACACAGCATGGGGAAATAAAATTATTTAAAATGTATAGGGGCAGACATAGATTTTGAGTGCTCTGATAAAAATACACAAACTCTAACTATTAAGAGACTTATTAGATTTAAACTATACTCCTAATACGGATTAAAAAATGATCTGAAGCTAATCAGAGAACTCTTTGGGGGGAGGGATAGCTCAGTGGTTGGCGCATTGGCCTGCTAAACCTAGGGTTGTGAGCTCAATCCTTGAGGGGGGCACTTAGGGATCTGGAGCAAAATCAGTACTTGGTCCTGCTAGTGAAGGCAGGGGGCTGGACTCAATGACCTTTCAAGGTCCCTTCCAGTTCTAGGAGATAGGATATCTCTATTTATTTAATGTTTATAAACTTACAGTCTCTCTGTAGAGCAATTTAATGTAACTGGAGAACTATCCACATTTCATAACATAGTTAAATGTTTTTATATTGTTGTTTTGATGCAGATAAAGTATTGAAGGTTCTTTTAAAGGTCCTATTGGAAAAGTGCATAATTACAATACGAAATAAATCTCCCAGACAAAATATATATCTGAAGGCATCATTTGCCTATTGTATCTATATTACACATATAACAATCGGTGAGGAGATAACAGTTGAAGAGACAATGTAAAGATATCCAAAACTTATTCATCCCTCGGCCCGTGCTGCTTCCGGCAACCCCCATTGGCCTAGAGCGGCGAACCGCGGCCAGTGGGAGCAGCGATTGGCTGAACCTGGGGACACGGCTTTCCCTGAACAAGCGGTGGACCGACTTTGAGAACCACTGGTTTAGGAAACTGTGTATATTAAAGATATAATAGGACATAATCCCTTCTTCTCAAAATGCTTATTACTCACATCCATAATGAGGATGAGTTTTACATGCTGCAAGGTCCCAAAGCACTTCACAAGTCTAAACTGAAATACAAACTAAGGACAGGGAAAGCTTCCTCCACCACTGAAATGTGGTTACCTTAGGGGCTAAATGAGGCAACTGTTTAACAGCTGATGATAACAGTTTAGTATAATGTGAGAATACCACATCCAACTGCAAATGTCAGGAGAAATTTCAATAGGCAGACTTCAACTGTATGACCTCTATGCCTCCCTTTTGATCCAGGTATTATTGACTGTCTGGAGTCAACTGACTAGCAGACATTTCTAGCTGGGTGGCATACAGGAGATTAAAACTAGAGAGAACCTGAAGTGAGGCTGCCAGGTAGAGAGAAGTGTTCTGTGGAGCTTGTTGGTGTTTGCCACACACACGTGTCACCCTCTGTGCATATATCTTTCTTCATATGAGGGCATGTGTGTATCTAACATAGGCCCTAAATGGATCAGCGTGGGCCTGAGGCAAATTAATATATCACGCTGCAACTGGAGAAAGAGTCAGGCTTCGCTGATCATGAAGCCCATCTCGACAGAAGCAGGCTGGTTAGTATAATGAGGAAGATTATAGCAGAATGAGAGAGTCTGCAGTCAAGTAAGGATGAAGGTCAAGGGGAAGAGCAAGTTCTGTGATCCTAGAGAAGACTGGCAAGCAGCCAAGGGAGGTATAGAGCAGCAAATGGTCATCACCATCCTGCCTGTCACTCAGGTCCTGTAAGTGGGGTGTCATCTTCAACTCAGATTTCTCTCTAGGTCTTGACATCCAAGCTATGTCTAAATTTTGCTGCTTCTTTTTGGGTAGCAACTCTAAAATACAGCCTTTCTTATCCATCCACACACAGCTAAAATTCTCACCCAACCTCATCTTGCATCTCAATTATCTTTTTCTCTGGTCTTGACAAATGCAGTCTTCCCCAACTCCTATCCATTCAGAATGCTGCTGCAAAATTCATTTTCCTAGCCTCTTGCTTTGACCATATCATCCTTCTCTTTGCACCCTTCTACTGGCTCCGCCTTCTTTATTGCATCAAACATAAGCTGTTTGACTGTGAAGGGCCTTGAAAATGAACACAATCTCCACTCTATCATCTCTCATTCACTATCAAGCTGTTGATGCTTGCCTTTGATTGGCCCAGTATGCTCACTTGTAAATATTACAAGACTACCTAATTATCTACCTTCAAATCCCTTCTCAAAAATCTCCTTTGCCATGATGACTACAAAAAACTTGACAACGGTTAGGTTGTTGGTGTGCAGCGATGACTGCCTATCATGCTGAGCAATATTGTTTTACTGTTTTCCTGTACTTTGTCATTAGTCTACACCCATCTGTTGCCATTGCCTTGTATTTAGATTGTAAACTCTTTGGGGGCAGTGATTGTCTTTGATCTGTGATTATACACTGTCCAGCCCAATTAGGCCCTGGTCTATGACCAAAGCCCCATGTGTACGGTATGTGATACAGCATGGCCAGAGGGCAGCAGGAGAGGGTTAGAAGGGAGCCTTATTCCCTGTAGAGGGAAGAAAGTTTGCTATAGATTAATTAGAGCAGCTGAAGCCAATCAGAGCACCTGAAGTCAGTCACCTGATAAAAACCCCCTGCTTCAATCAGACAGAGGAAGGAGTTGGAGCAGAGAGGACTGGTGTTGGAGTAGAGAACAGTTTGAAGGAGTAGAAACACAATGGATTGGTGTTGAAGCAGAGGAAAGTTTGGAGAAGTGCTGCAGCAGACTAAGAAGACCAAGACCCTAGGTAAAGGGGCATCTGGCTTGTGTAGTGGGAGGGCAGGAAGCCCCTGCACAAGCTGAAGGGCAGGAGAGGAAAGTAGCCCAGGGGAAGGAACCGCTAGTTCAAGTGATTTACCACTATCCCTAGGACCCCTGGGCTGAGACCCGGAGTAGAGAGTGGGCCCAGGTCCCTCCCTCTCCACTCCCCTCCTCTAGGACACTAGTGGGGCAGTTAATAAATATTCCAGTTCAGGAGCAAGAAATGGTGCCCTGAACCGCCCCCCCCCCCTGCCCAAGAAGAGAAAGTGCGAGACCCATCATAGTAGTGCTGGCAATTTGCCACAGGTAATACACATATTTAATAATAATAATCTTTAAAGATATCTTTGGAGCATGTAAAAGAATAGTGGTAGGGTACAGAAGAAGGTTAGAGTATTGAAGGTTGGTTAACTTCCCCCCCCCCCCCCATCAATCAGTAATTTTCAAGTATGGTTAAAAATAAACTATGCATCAGAGCAACAATCATGATGGGCAAGTAAGTATCTTTATCATAGGCGTGCGCAGCAAATACTCACCACTAACCACACATCACTGAACAAAAACACTGACCCAGGAACCTATCCTTGTAACAAAGCCCGATGCCAGCTCTGTCCACATATCTATTCAAGTGACATCATCATAGGGCCTAATCACATCAGCCATACCATCAGGGGCTCATTCACCTGCACATCTACCAATGTGATATATGCCATCATGTGCCAGCAATGCCCCTCTGCCATGTACATTGGCCAAACCGGACAGTCTCTACGCAAAAGAATTAATGGACACAAATCTGACATCAGGAATCATAATACTCAAAAACCAGTGGGAGAACACTTTAACCTGTCTGGTCATTCTATTACAGACCTGTGGGTGGCTATCTTAAAACAGAAAAACTTCCAAAACAGACTCCAATGAGAGACTGCTGAGCTGGAATTGATATGCAAACTAGACACAATCAACTCAGGATTAAATAAGGACTGGGAATGGCTGAGCCATTACAAACATCGAATCTATCTCCCCTTGTAAGTATTCTCACACTTCTTATCAAACTGCCTGTACTGAGCTATCTTGATTATCACTTCAAAAGTTTTTTTTTCTCTTACTTAACTGGCCTCTCAGAGTTGGTAAGACAACTCCCACATGTTCATGCTCTCTGTATGTGTGTATATATATCTCCTCAATATATGTTTCACTCTATATGCATCCGAAGAAGTGGGTTGTAGCCCACGAAAGCTTATGCTCTAATAAATTTGTTAGTCTTTAAGGTGCCACAAGTACTCCTGTTCTTTTTGAGGATACAGACTAACACGGCTACTACTCTGAAACATTTCATTAGGGTGTGCGCCCAGTGAATTTTTTTTTAAAGGCGAACATCATAAAGGGCGGGGTGTGGGAGGGGGTGCTGTGTGCAGGAAGGGGCTCAGGGCAAGGGATTGGGGCAGAGGAGGGGTGTGGGGTGTATGAGGGGGCTCAGGGAAGGGGGTTGGGGTACAGGAGGGGTGCAGAGTGCAGGAGGGGGCTCAGGGCAGGGGATTGGCGTGCAGGGTGCGGCGGGGGCTCAGGACAGGGAGTTGGGGTGCAGGAGAGGTACAGGGTGCAGGCAGGGGGCTCAGGGCAGGGAGTTGGGGTGAGAGGTGCAGGCAGGGGACTCAGGACAGGGAGTTGGGGTGCAGGAGGGTAGGCTGTTTGCAGGCAGGCCTGGGGCTGGGGATCTGGGCTCCCTCGTCCCGGCAGGCAGGCTCGGGGGCCGGGCTGGGCACTTGGGGCCAGGCTGGGCAGGGGCAGCCGGGGTGGATTGCAGCGGGACTGGGCTGCTCCCAGGGCTGGACTCAAGGCCGAGGGTGCCAGGCCGGAGGTCCGAACAGCGCCGGGGAGCTGAGCTCGCAGTCAGGCTGTGGGGGGGCCTGTGGGCCGGGCTCGCCCCCTGACCCGGGCCTGCTGGCTCCTGGGCACAACTTACGGTGGGCTGGGCTCAGGGGCGGCCTGACCCCCTCCCCCCCGGGTGGTGCCCAGGCCCCCGGCCAGCACAGGGAGCCGCAGGCGGGTTTGGGGCCCTGGGCGCTGGAGGGGGGCAACTGCCTTGGGGAGGGGGCTGGGGCAGCACCCCCACGGGCCACCTTAAGCGGCTGTGTTGGTGTTGACGGGTGGGAGGCTTCCAGGGAGCAAATGGGGCTGTTAAAGCAGCTAGCCCAGCCCTGGGGAAGGGGAGCCCGGCTCAACAGGGTGCAGGCCGGGGGCTCAGGGCAGGGAGGGAGGGTGCAGGAGGGGTTCAGGCTCCGGCCTGGCGCTGCTTACCCACAGCGGTGCGCTCCCTGCCTGCCAGTGCCCCATACCGCGCAGCCCCCGGGGGAGGGGAGGGGCGGCACAGGGCTCTGCACGCTGCCCTTGTCACGCCTCTAGGTACCTCCCCTGAAGCTCCCATTGGCCGTGGTTCCCCGTTCCCGGCCAATGGGAGCTTTGGGCGGCGGTGCCTGGAGCACCCCCCTGGCCCCAGGGACATGGTGCCCTGATAGCTGCTTCTGCAAGCAGTGTGGGGCCTACGGCACCATGGGGGGGGGGGGCAAATCCCACGGGCCAGATCCAAAGCCCCAAGGGGCCGGATCCGGCCCATGGGCATTAGAGTGTGTCTGGGCACACCCCGTGCGCACGCCTATGATCTTTACCCACGTATATGCAAAAATAGTCAGTTTTTGTTGTGCCAGGCTAATGTAACAAAATAGTTCAGAATGATACAATTAAAGGACTTGAGTTTGTAAATGTTCTAGCAGTGAAATGGTGATTTCAAAATGCAATTAACTATTTTTTTTTCTTTATAATAAAAGTCTGGTATAAATTTGAGTTCAAATATACTTGTTGTTCTACAAAATCAAGACAAATGGCTTATCAGTGTAGTGAATTTCAGGAAATTTTTAGATCTAGTGGAAAAGAAGGAAGCTACAACCTTACAAAAATATTAACATGAAACTTTTCACTTGCATGAATTCTCGTACTTCATTATTGTTTGCTGTGTTGTTGACTTGTTGATCCCAGCATATGAGAGACAAGGTGGGTGAAGTAATATCTTTTATTTGACCAGCTTCTGTTGGTAAGAGAGAAGTTCCTGAGCTCCACAACTGTCTCACCAACAGAAGTTGGTCCAATAAAAGCTTCTAAACTTGTTGTCCCTTTTTGACCCAAGCATCTAGTCAAAGTCCGGGGCCCTGGGCATGTTCCAGTTGAGAGTGGAAAGTGGTGATAGTCAAGTATTTCTTTGAGGGAGGTTTTCTTTATTTACAAAGAAAGCACAAAGTCCTGTGCCTCTGAATGCAGAAGGAATCAAATAGCAGGAAACCACTTCTTTTGCTCACAGCACCAAGAGCACTCTTCAGCCTGCACCTCTGACTCATAACCTCTGCCCTGATTTCTTCTAGGGTCAGTCACCATCTTTCAGCTGCTCCTTCAGGCTGTCTCCCTGGGTACATCTACACTGTGTGCCCCCCAAAAAACCCAACTTTGGGGCAGCAAGTCAAAGAGCCTGGGTCAACTGACTCTGGTTTATGGGGCTAAAAACAGCCAGTGTAGAGAGTATCCAAGACCCTCCTCTCAATGGTTTCAGAACCTGGGCTCCAGACTCAAATGTCTATGTTGCTATTAAAAAGCAACAGAGGGTCCTGTGGCACCTTTGAGACTAACAGAAGTACTGGAAGCATAAGCTTTCGTGGGTAAGAACCTCACTTCTTCATATGCAAGACGTGGGTAAGAGGTTCTTACCCACGAAAGCTTATGCTCCCAGTACTTCTGTTAGTCTCAAAGGTGCCACAGGACCCTCTGAATCTGTAAAAAGCAACAGACTAACACGGCTACCCCTCTGATACTATACTGCTATTCTTAGCCCTGTCTCATGCACCTGAGTCAGTTGACCTGGGCTCTGAGACTCCTGTTTTGAGTGTCTTTTGCAGTGTAAACATACCCTCTTTCACTTTCATTTTTCTCTGTGTTCTTTCTCACCTTCACCCCATCTGGTAACAACACCCAGTCAAATCCTCCACCCACCTGGTGCTAGTTTCCGGGCAGACTCTGTTAGGACATGTCTACACTACAAAATTAGGTCAATGTAATTTAAATTGATATACAGCCACCACAGTAATTAATTCCATCTTTAATGTCCACAGTGGAGTGCTTGCATTGATTTAACTGACAGTGTTGAGCATTGTGGGGGCACTGACAGCCAGAGCCCCAATGCCAGGACTGACAGCTGGAGCCCCGTTGCCCAGGCTCTCCTTCCGCCACACCTCAATCCCTTACCGGGAGGCTGCCCAGGCTCAGACTTGAGCTCCTCTTCCACCAAATCCGTCACTGGGAGGCAGCCCAGGTTTGGGCTCTCCCTCCCCAACTTCAATCCATCACCAAGAGGTGGCAGCAGGGCTCCTGCTGTCAGCCTCCTGTGGAGGGGTTCCAGCTGTCAGACCTGGGTGGCAATAGGCAATGTAAGCAACTCAGGATCTACATGGACAATGAATTGACCTAACTACATCTAAAGAAGATGATGCTGCATCTGACACAACCAGGTTGAGGGAATGGCAGCCACAAGACACAAAGAAAGCTCTTGGATTCAATGCAAGGCTCCTTGCTTGGACGCCACTGTTTCTTCCCTTCATGTTTGCACCATTGTCGTAGCCTTGGCTGAGCAGTCCAGAAGCTTTATTTTTTTCTCATTCAAAACGTCCATAAACAGTTCTGTCAGCGTTTTCTAGTACAGTCCTCCACAGACCAGAAACAGATAAAGTGCTCCTTTTCTTGGATACAGCCATCCTAGTCATCAACAAGTTTTACTGTAAATGACATATTTTCGCTGTGACTGTCGGGAGTGCAGTCCATTATTATGGCATAGTACTTTGCCGAGCCACATCAATATGTTATGGAGCACCTTCCTTGCTATAAGGTCAATCGATTCATTTTGATTGTTTTGCCTCAGTAATTGTCCCTAGCTGCTTTATGAACTACTCAACGTAGGTTCACAGGCATGACATCGTCGTATTTCCCAAGGAGCTCTACCAAACTGGGGAATATTCCATTATTTTCAGTGAACAACTTATGCAACAAGCCCCGGAAAGCCAAATTATTCTTTGCAAGGAAGAGGGTAATTGAGATCAGATGCTCAAGCATGTTCCTCCCATACTGGGTTTCCACATTAATGCACTGGTTTTGTGTGTCTATGCATTTATTGAGCTTGAGCCTGAACTCAACTTCCATCCATTTGGAGTAGGCTGTAAAATGGCCTGGCGACTTTTCATGTTGCTTCAGAGCATCAGCTAAGTTATGCCAATTATTGTACCCGATCACTACTGCCTAAAGCCTGGTCTATGTTGTTCTATTTCAGCTATTTTTCCATCAAATTTGCAACTTGCTGCAACCTAGATTGCAATTGAGCTTTTTGCTTCCTATACTGAGCTCCTGAAGGCTTCTGTTGGGGCATCTTTTATTTTCTTTGGGGGAAAACAGTATGAGGGAGAGCAGAAGTTTGTTCCTCAGTCTTAGAAAGTCATAGAATCATAGGACTGGAAGGGACCTCAAGAGGTCATCTAGTCCAGTCCCCTGCACTCATAGCAGGACTAAGTATTATCTAGACCATCCCTGACTAACCTGCTCTTAAAAATATCCCGGGGTGGAGATTCCACAACCTCCCTAGGCAAATCTCTCTTGGTAGCTGTTCTCTACTTACTTTACCTGTAAAGGATTAAAAAGTCCCCCAGGTAAAGAAAAAAAAAAAAAGTAGGCACCTGACCAAAAGAGCAAACAGGAAGGCTAGAACATTTTAAAATTGGGAAAGAAACTTTCCCTTTGTCTGTTGTTCTCTCTGGGCTGAAAAGACAGGCAGCAGGAATGCTGTGTACAGTTTAAACCAGATATGAAAACCATCAGATCATATCTAGGACTACTTTTAACAACCCAAATATGTAAGTAACTTAGGAATGTTTAGGAAGATGAGATTAGGTTTATTTCTGTTTATTTTTTAAGGCTTATAGACCGTCTGTGCTAACCCCGGATGCTTTTGTTTGCTTGTTACCTTTAAGCTAACCCCCAAGAAAGCTATTTTGGGTGCTTAATTTTTGGAATTGCTCGTTTAAAATCTAGCAAAAGCCTAAGTTCCAGATATATTTTGTTCCTTTTTTTTTTTAATCAAATTTACCTTTTTTAAGAACAGGACTGGATTTTTGGTGTCCTAAGAGGTTTGTGCATGTTGTTTGATAAGCTGGTAGCAACAGCTAATTTCCTTTGTTTTCTTTCTCAGCTCTTTCCCCGGGGGGCGGAGGGTGTGAAAGGGCCTAAGGGTACCCCACAGGGAGGAATTCCCAAGCGCTCCTTCCTGGGTCCAAGGGGTTTTTTTGCATTTAGATGGTGGCAGTGTTTACCAAGCCACAGTTAGAGAAAAGCTGTAACCTTGGGAGTCTAATACAAGCCTGGAGTGGCAAGTATTAATTTTTAAAATCCTTGCGAGCCCCCACCTTCTGTACTCTAAGTGACAGAGTGGGGATTCAGCCTTGACAGCCTCCCAGCTCAGGTAGACAGGGTTGCACTAGCTTTGCTCAAGTTAGCATGCTAAAAAATAGCAGCATGGACCTTGTGGCTCAGGCTAGCCACCTGAGCAATGACCCAGTGCGGTGGGTGGGCTCAGAGTTGGTGGCTAGCTCAGGCTGCAGTCTCCACACTGCTATTGTTAGCAGGGTAGCTCAAGCAGAATAAGTTTGAGCATGCCCACCCAGGCTGTGAGGCGCATTCCCAGCTGCAGTGTATACATACCCTGCTAAGGATCCTAAACTCTACCATGCTACTAATAATAGAGAGAGAGAGAACCAGAGGACCAATAAGATCACATGATTACAAAGGTTAACCCTATGCAAAACATTTTGGTGCAGAAATGGTTCTACATTATCTGGGACAAAACCCAGCAGTTAAATGTGTGGGTTCCACTCAAGACATTTCAACAGGGCTAGGGTTGCCAGCCCTCCAGGATTGTCCTGGAGTCTCCAGGAATTAAAGATTATGTCATGTGATGAAACCTCCTGGAATACATCCAACCATAATTGGCAAACCTAAGCAGGGCCCAAAGAATTGGTCCGTCATGCACAGGCCAGGAATACAGACTTTCTGCAGCCCCACTACAGCTCACAGAAATCTGGTGGGTCATATGTTAGGCACTGTAATTTCAATATTTTTATATCAACACTGGTGTTTCAGGACATAAGCATTTGGCTGTAGGAAGAAACTTCTCCAATAGGCGGGTTATTCCATAATTGTCCATTATGGAGTGTCTTGCATCTTCCTCTCAAGTATCTGATGCAGGCTGCTGGTGGAAGCAGAATGCTGGACTACATGGGTTCCTGGCCTGATGAGGTACAGTGATTGCTAATGCTCCTATCTTTGGCTGCCATGGTCCTAACAGAGTTATTATCTGTGGGCTGTGTGAAGAAGGGTATTCCTGCAAGTGACAGGTTATGGGGGTGTTACAGCCTGTGTGGCGCAGGGAGCAATGGGGGAATTGTCTATTTTGTGTGGGGGAGAAAGTGCTGTTAATGCTGCCTCTGAGAGGTCAGGGAGGGTTTGTTTTCCAGGGGCAGGAGTTGCTCTGTGGGGGGTGAGAGGGGTGTTGCTGTTTGGGGGCAGGATAGAAGAAGGGGCTATGGGGGAGTTACTGTTTGGGGGCAGGGTGGAAGAAGGGGCTATGGGGGAGTTACTGTATGGGGGCAGGGTGGAAGAAGGGGCTATGGGGGAGTTACTGTATGGGGGCAGGGTGGAAGAAGAGGCTATGGGGGAGTTGCTGTTTGGGGGCAGGGTGGAAGAAGGGGCTATGGGGGAGTTACTGTATGGGGCAGGGTGGAAGAAGAGGCTATGGGGGAGTTGCTGTTTAGGGGCAGGGTGGAAGAAGGGGCTATGGGGGAGTTGCTGTTTGGGGGCAGGGTGGAAGAAGGGGCTATGGGGGAGTTGCTGTTTAGGGACAGGGTGGAAGAAGGAAGGGGTTGGGGCGTGTTGCTGTCTGGGGCCAGGGTGGGAGAAGGCCTGGGGCTGTGACGGGTCGTAGGGACGAGCTCGCCCAGGGCTGTGGTGCTGGGGCTGTTCACCCGCACAGGCCGTGATGCTCAATACCCCTTTTCCGAGGCTCCATCACCTCCCATCCTAACCCCGGCTGTAGCCCGCGATCAGGCTCTTGCGCGTCGCCTGCCGTGGCCCGGCCCCCTCCCGCTTTCTCTCTCTCTCTCTCTCTCTCCGCCGCGTATCCACAGTCCCCGCCCAGGCGCGTCCCCATCCCCGCCGGTTCCGGCTCCTCCCCCGTGTGACCTGAGGCCGGCGGGCGGGGAGGAGGCACCGAGCCAGCCGGGCCCCAGTGCGGCGGCGGCGGCAGCGGGAGGAGGCGGAGCAGCGCAGCGCAGCCCGGACCCGCCGCCGCTCAGCTCAGCCGCCAGCCGGCTCCCCGCGCCCGCCCGCCCATGCCGGTGTGGTGCTGCCGCTGCTCCCTGGCCCGCCACTTCAGGTGAATCCCCGGGGGGCGGCCGTGGGGCCGCCGGTCTGTGGGGCCAGGCGCCTGCCCGCCCCCGTGCGGAAGCCGCACGCCGAGTCCCGCTGCCGGTTGAGAGAGGCCGGGGAAGCGCGAGGGGTGGGGGGGACACGCGGGGAGAGATGCTGCGGTCGCGAGGGCAATGGCCCTGATGGGGGTGGGGCAGTGGGATCCCCAGGGGAATGGCCGTGATGTGGGTAGGGGTGTATCCGGGGGAGAAGATGGGGGTTTGCGAAGGGTTTGGCCGTGATGGGGGTAGATGTGGGGTCCCCAGGGGAATGGCTGTGGTGGGGGGGGGGCGATGGTGGAGTCACGAAGGGCTGTGATAAGGGTAGGGGGGGTGGGGGTTAAGGTGGGGTTGTGAAGGGAATGGCCATGATGGATGGGGGGGCAGGTTGGTGGGGTTGCCAGGGGAATGGCAGTAATGGAGGGTGGAGGGGCAGGGAGGTGAGGAGGTGGGGAGAATTATCATGATGGGGTAAAGGTGGGGGGCAGGGAGGTGGGGTCACAAAGGCAATGGTTGTGATGGGGATGGGTGTGTGGGGGAATGGGGTCGCAAGGGGAATGACAGTGATGCGGGTAGAGGTGGGGAGGATGAGGGTGTTGCAAAGAGAATGGCCACGATCAGGGTAGAGATGTGGATGGCGGGGAGGTAGGGTCACCAGGGGAATGGCTGTGATGGTGGTGAAGGGGTGGGATGTCAGGGTCAAGAAGGCCTGTGATGAGAGTAGTGGGGGGGGGGCAGGATGGTGGGGTTGTGAAGGGAATGGCTGTGATGTGTGTTGGGGCGGGTAGGTGGGGTTGCAAGGGGAAAGACCACCTTGCAGGTAGGGAGCAGGGAGATGGTGTTGTGACAGGAATGGCTGTGATGTGGGTATGGGTATGGAGGTGAAGGAACAGGGATGGAGTATGAGCCGAATGGGGTGGGAGGAGACAGCTGTGGGGGGACAGGAATAGGGAGCAATGGAAGGATGTGGGGGCTCTTCTGGTTGTGGAATCACACATGGTCAAATATGTACACAAAAATGGGCTTGCCTAAGATTGTGTGCAGAAAATAACTGCATGCTATTTTTAAGGATGCAATTTCAGAGTGTTTTGCTGAATATTTGGCGCTCATTGTAGTTTTTTAACCATAAAGTATTGTTGTTTTTTTAGGGAGCTATTTGTTGTCCACCCCTACTCCTATTTTGTCTTGTATATATGGAAAAATATATCTAGTGGTTAAAGCATAGGACTGGGAGTCGGGAGATCTAGTTTCTGTTCCTGAATGTGCCACAGAAATTGTGTGATTGGACAAATCACTTAAACTCTAGCTCTGTCTGCACTGAGCTTTATTCTCAAGCTTCTCTCTCCATTGTAACTTCACTGGTGCTAGCAGTGGTGAGCGCATTAGTGTAGACTGACTGCTGATGTTTCTACAGCCCTGTCATTTAACCTTGTTCAAGAGCATGTCTAGACGGTGAGAGATTGTAAGAAAAAGCTCAATTTAGACCAGGCTGTAGTGCCTTTGGCTCAGTGTGCACAAGGTTTTGGTGCATTTACTCAACTGTAAAGTAGGGATTATAATAATTACTATGGGTGTTGGAAAAATTAATGTGCGGTATTCTTGTAGTCTTAAACTTTGAATGGACTGAGACACTGTCAACTTAGAAATCCTGTTATAAACAAACATTTGTTTACTTATTACTTTAGCACTTTAGATTAAAAGTGAAAGAATTGAAAGGTGGGAAAAAATTATACTAGTCACTACTTATGCTGTTTGTATACTTCTCTTCTGTTTCAACTTGGACAGTGAAAATTAGTGAAGTAGGTTTCACATTTGTTGATTCTCCCTTTTATTTCTGGGTTCTTAGTACTTCAGTGTCTGGGTTTCAAACACTGAATGGGATTTTCTTTAATGAACAACTATTTTCAGTGGACATTTGTTTTAAAAACATTTTTATTGGTGTTAACATTTTTAAAAGCTTGTTTTTACAAAATTTAAATTTGAGCCTATATTTTAGTGGAGAGTAAAACCTGTATTTTATCTCCCACCCAAGGGTGGGCTTAGCAGAAGTATTTTTCTAAAAATTGTACTGGAATAGGAATCACTTAAAATTGGAAATTGTCTATTGAAGAAAGGGTGGCTTAAATTAAGTTTTCACTATTTTAAAATTTATAGCATTGTGTAAGGCATGCTTCCTACAAAATCATGCCGCGGCCAGTTAAATGATAGATGCTACAGAAGAATTTGATATTATTTGGTCTGGAAAAAAAATCTTGACTTAGATTATATATAAATAATAGAAAATCTAACTTTTTCCCTGACAATTTTTCTGCACTGATAACTAAAAAATCAAAACAAAAAAACCTAAAAGTATTAGCTTGCAATAAATAAGGAAGCTAATTTTAAATTTGGTTATCTGAAGAAAACATACTATCAGATGCCTTTGTTATGACCATGATAACATTATTTGGCCCTGACTCTGTAACTGACAAACCGTTGTGCCCACTTGTAGTTATTCAGGATAAGAGCCATAGTCATGTTAGCAAATCTCCCCCACTCCCAAAGTTGTCTACCAAGGCTACAATGATGTGTTATCCTTGTTACAGAAAAATTGTTTTGGGTTTTGCGTTCATATTTGGTTTAAGATTAGAAAGAAGATGGCATTAGTAACTCCATAGTTAAGACCTCATTGAGATTTTCACTTAAAGTAGGACTAAAATTGCTGTTTCACATTGTAATGATTAAACTTAGTCTCTGGACCTGACACGATAACTCTTCAGAGAACAAAGTAATTTTCTATGTAATATTTTAATCACATATACTAACTTAAGTAGAGGATACATTTTTAATTGGCCCACTTTTGAATTTATCATGTTTTCTTCACATTTCTTTTGGTACCTCTAGCTAAACATTCATAGTCCCTACAAACTCCAAATGTGTCTTTTATGTTCAAATAATGCTGCAGACCAGATGCAGATCACTTTTGAAATTTCACAGTTAATCTCAATTATTTTCTTTTAATCAGATTTTTGAGCCTTTGTAATTGACTGATCATATCCATCAACTACTTCTGATATCCCAGGTAGGGCTGTAAGGGGGAGAGAGGAATCTGGGTGTGAGTGGGGATGTGAGGAGAAAGGCTTTGGGGATTCTAAGGGGTTGAATGAAATTTTGCAGAGAGAAGGTTAGCAGGAATGCTTTGAATTTGGTTTTATTTGTTAGGTAGGAATTAGAGTAGAAATCTACATATTATGTGTATGTGTAGGTTTATTATGTGTATGGTTGCCATTAGGCTACATGTTGGTTCCTCGAGATGTGGATGGAGATATATGGAGTGTGGTTGGACAGAGTTAATTGGAAAAGGGAACTGATGAGTGGAGTGTCGGTAATGTGTTGAGTTGTTTAGCTGCTTTTTTTTCCTTTTCGTGGTTTGTGCTGGTGCAGTCCTACAGTCTTAACTCAAAGTTAACGAAGATTTTTTCTTTAGGATATAAATTAAAAGTTGGATTCAGTTAAATACTTAAAGAACAGTGCTTTTAGTTTAATTTTAATGTACTGTTCTGTGTTACCTGGCTGATAAAGAATCAAGAAGAAACGCATCTCAGATAGTTTCTATCATGGGATAAACACAGTGAATATATGGTGTTGCATCCTACTACAGAAGAATCCACATGGTCAAGGACACCGCAGTCCTTCAATTTTGGCTGGGAACTTAGAACTTCAAACCAAATGGTACAGTGCAGTATATTTGAATCTTAGAGAAGAGTATCTGTATACAAGATACTGCTGCCTAACTAAAGAATATGTTATGCACTTAATATGCACACAAACACGTCTCAGTGACACCTTATTACTTTTAACATTATGGATGCCAAGAACATAATAGGGGAGACAAAGAATAGTTAGATTTAAAGAGACACTGCTGGTTGATTTAGGTGCACAATTTAGATGTGTAAAAACAGGTTTTTGCAACATTTAAAATTAGTAAAAATATTCTCATGATTTTCCTTTTAAATATTCCAATATAAAGTTATTTGTTTAAACTGAGTCTGCTACAGTGCTTGGAAATCAAACTTTGCAGAACTATGCAAGTTCATTTGAGAACAAATATGCTGTTGGAGGAGGAGTGAGATGAAACTAATCTATTTTTACTTTTCAAGCTGAGTGAAATGGAAAAAAGCATTTTTTTAAGGAAGCAAATAACTATCATCACAGTAGGCTAGTGATACAATAACAGTAATTGTCAGTTTTAGTAGACTCAGTAAGACAGTGAACCTCTTTACTCCAGTTTCTGGGGAAAATAGGTGGAGAGGCACTTACTAGCATTGTCCAGCCATGCCGGAAGAAAGACAGGAGACAATGGATATGGTTTAATTAGTCAGCAACTTTATTCACTTAAAATATCTGGGAGTACCTGCCTGATTGGGAAGGGGTAATACTGAAGTTTTGGTGTCCTTGTCCTTAAACACAGTCCTATAAAAGTGAATTACATTTTTAAATGATTTCATAGTATAAATAATCCGAAGTGCCCTACAATAGGTAAGAACTTGATTTTTAGATTACTTTTAACCTGCCAGTGTCCTTTTAGATATACCAATAAAGAATGTGGTCCATTAACACCACAAAATGATTTGAAGAGAGGAGTTTGTACGGTGCTTAATGATTTGTTTAATCTAACAGAAATCCAAGTAGTCTATAAACTTCTTGGGACAAGGACCTATTTTGAGGTAGTTATCTCACACTTGGCCACTGTAAAACAAATAGTGAATTTTTGAATCTAAAGGGATTATATATTATTGGGAGTGAATTTGGCAGAAACAGTCTATTGACATTGTTCTTGTTCAACTCAGAACATCTGTGAGTTCATTAGAGAGTCTGTTAATTATTTTTAATAAGGTATTTTTGCATTGAACTGGAGTTGTAATTTGAATATAAATTACCCCAGATGTAAGTAATTTATCAATTACATGTCTAGTAAAACTTTGGAAAGTATTGCATTTAATTTTTTGACCAATTTAGGGGAAAAAACCTTTGTAATTAAATATCATATTTATAGGTTGATAAATGTCTGACCTAAGCTTTGGCATTGCTGAAAGCCTGGTAGGCAGTTATTGCCAAGAACCAAATACTTATTACATTTGAGGTATAAAAAGGGTGTGGGGAAAGCAATAGTTTAAATCACTAGATTTATAATCAGACACTGAATTTGAATGAGACACACATTAGATTATATTCTGCAGGTCCTTTTCTTTTGCCGCCTGTATCCTTTTGTGGTCTTTTTTGGAGGAAATATTTTTTCCCCATTATTGTAGCAAAGAAGCAATATTCGGTGTGGGAAAAGTTATACTGAAGAATAAAATTCTGTATGTGAACTGATTAGTGTTTGTTTTTACTTTTGCGTAATGCAATCAAAGTTTTTTATCATTTCGACAGTTTTAAGGCAATGTTCCAATAGCGACTTAATTTTTGAAGAATGTGCTGTAATGCTCAATTGATGTTTTTTCTCAAATAGAAATTACAGTGGCCCTGAAAGCGAAGGACAACTTTTGAGCTCCTTAGTGCAGCATTTTGGTGACAACCTTGGGAGGAAAGATAAAAGAATGCCCTTACTAGAAGAAACCACTCTGACTGGGGACCCGCTCCTGACTGTGCCAATAGTAATAATAGGTGAGTTATTTCCAGAGATTATTTTGTGTTCTCTGGCACTACCATTACTTTTTAAGAACCAGGAATGCAAATCCATTTATAATTAAATAAGTTGATGTTTGCCAAATGATAACCCATCTCCAAGGTGAAGGTGTTTATTAGATTGATACAATTAGTATAGTTAACAGTATTACCATCATGTTGTCATTAAGTCAAATGACTGGTTATCATTGAAATGTATTTGAACTGAAAATGCTTATTTTAATGGAAGATGTTGAGGCAGCAATGTTCGGACGTGGATGATGAGTTTGTTGGCAGATACCAGATTTGAGTTCAGTAGAGATTTAGGCCTCAATTCTGCAATCTGATATACTTGAACATACCCTTATGCCTGCATGAAGTCCTACTTATGTCATTAAGACTGGGCACGGGGAAGGCTTTGTTTGAATGGATTAGATTGGAAGATGCAAACATTACAGTTAGACAATTTGTGTACAGTACAGTTAGACTTATAATGTCTCAATAACTGTATCAGGGTGGATTGATTTAAATCAAAATTGATTATTTTACTCTCTGTAATCATCATTTAAATCAGCAAGCAGGAATCAATTAAAATTGATTTTTAATCATGTTTTGCATTTTACTTTTTACTTATTCTCCTAACATGGTTTTGCAACTAACATGTTTTGCATTTAAAACTAACTGATTTATTAAACTAAGGAAGCAATATCTGCAGTTAGTGAATTCAACGGATTGTTTCTTGTCGTCATGTCCTTTGATACTTCAGAACTAGTAGAGCTCATCCTCTCACACCTAGTTTAAAATAAAAAAAAAAAAATATGGAGATATACACCTATCTCATAGAACTGGAAGGTCATCGAGTCCAGCCCCCTGCCTTCACTAGCAGGACCAAGTACTTATTTTTGCCCCAGATCCCTAAGTGGCCCCCTCAAGGATTGAACTCTCAACCCTGGGTTTAGCAGGCCAATGCTCAAACCACTGAGCTACCCCTCCCCCCAGTTTATAATAAATAAATAAATAAAATTTATTATTTATAAATAGTTTGTTTATTAGATTGGAAGAGAAAACAAGCTTTCCTGCTTTGTCAACATCTGTTGGTTTTTAGCTTTGAACTAATCATGGAACTCAACTAACTGAAATTAATGAAGAAAATATTCTCTCTGTACCTCCAGAAGAGCCTACAGCTGTCAAAAGCTGTTTTAGCACTTCAGTAGACTGGTTCCAGGTGCCTAGCCAGCGACTTCAACCTGTTTGATTTTCTTCAAAACTTTGGCAGAAAACATATACTGCTTAATTTTTTGTATCTAGTTTCAATTTTAAAAATTCAATTTGTGTTTATTTTAAATCACTGATTTTTTTTAATCCATCCTGAACTGTATTTATTCATACTTTTTTTCTGAAACAGCAATCATTATAGTGTCTAGGTGCTGTTAGCAATTAAAATCATCACACCATAAAACTGATTCTTCACAAGATAATCAGTTTAAGTTGTTAAACTGTAGACTTGATAAAACAGTTTATTAAAGGCTTGTACTATAAAGGTTGCCAAATGACAAACTGCTAGAAGAAATAAATTCTTCAGGAGTGGATCCTGTGGATATGTCCATACTGCAATAAAACACCTGTGGCTGGCCCATGTCAGCTGACTCAGGCTATGGGGCCATACAGTTGCAGTGTAGATATCCAGGCTTGGGCTGGAGCTTGAGTTCTGGGATCCTCCTCAACTGCTGAATTGTCAAAGCAAGGTGCTGAATTCTATCTCATCTGATGGATCATTATTAGCCAAACACAGTGCCCATAAGAATATGTTAACCTGGAGATGACAGAGGCTTCTATTGCTATGGTGAGTTTCATACCTTGCAGGAAGAGATGGTGTCCTGGCATTTCTACTAGTCATAGTCCAGAACTGCCATATGGTTCCTGATTCAAAACTTGCACTGGTTTTCAATAATTGTGCATTATGCAAATACCTGTGCTAAGTACTGCTGCTGCCTTCAGAACTCCTCTACTTGCCCACATCAAATGCAGCAGCCATGACTTCTTCCAGTGAAAAATAAACGTTTTTATCCCAAATATGTCCGAACACTTTTTTTAATCCTGTATTTTAGAACTGGAAATCTTATAACTTGATCCCCTCAGTGGACAGCCTATTAGCCCTAATATGCACCTGTTCCAATAAGAAGTCTTAAAAAAAAATCGAAATAATACTTTAGTAAGACAGAATAAAAGAATGGCAAATTTGTTCACTGTATTTCATCTTGATCTTTTTCCAAGTGCCTCTATGCTTTCTTCTGTGCTACCTCTTGTGACTGAAATGATCTCCTTCATCATGTATGCCATGTAATCTCCCAGTCTTCCTTCCCATCCCTCATTCATGGCCCATTGTTCTTTTAGCTTCCCAATGTTAGAGCATGTCTACACTTGCCATTTAAAGTGCAAAAAGTCCCTTTTTTGCACAAAAAACATGGGAGCATCTACACTTGCCAATGATTTTTTGCGGTGAAACACAGAAGTTTTATCGCAAACAGAAAACCACCTCCATGAGAGGCATACAGTTCTTACTGGTGATACTTTTGTGCATAGGTGCTGACTCTGTGGGTGCTCTGGGGCTGGAGCACCCACGGAGAAAAATTGGTGGGCGCAGAGCACCCACTGGCAGCTCCCCGCCCCCCCCCCCCCTTTCCAGCTCACCTCTACCTCCGCTCTGCCTCCTCCCCTGAGCGGCCACCGTGTCCTGCTTCTCTCCCCTCCCTCCCAGCACTTGCGCCGTGAAACAGCTGTTTTGCACGGCAAGCCTGGGAGGGAGGGGCGAGGAGGAGGAATGCAGCACGCTTGGGGAAGAGGCGGGACCAGGGCGTGGATTTGGGGAGGGATCCAATAGGGGCAGGGAGGGGGCGGAGTCGGGCCAGGGCTGGGGGGCACAAGCTTTTGCAGTGATGTGCAAGTGAAGAAACGTTCTTCCTGTTTACACAGGTTTTAGCCTCCAGAGGATATCACACAGTGCCTAGGTGACCACTCTGGCCAGCAGCTCTGCTGCTCTGATGCCAGGTAAACAGATGTCCGCCCCTCCCCCTGTAAAGCCCTGGGAACTTTGAAACTCCCCTTCCTGTTTTCTTGGCAAGTGCTCACTTATCTGGCCTGGTGACAATGGCTGCTCCCCGGGGCAAATGGTACCCTGCTTGGAGCAATGCTGAGCTACTGCAGCTGATCAGTGTTTGGGGAGAGGAGGCTGTGCAGGGACCCAGAATGCCCCACGATCCCCCCCCCCCTTCCCTCAAGACCTATCCTCAAAATGGAGAGAGCTGCACTGTGGGATAGCTGCCCTCAGTGTGCTGCTCTCATCCACGATGGAAGTGCTGCAAATGTGAACATGATCTGATGCCTGTGGAAGTAAGTGAGAACACAAACCAGCGCCTTTCTTTTACTGGTTCCCTATCACCAGTGAAACTGATAGCGCAAAAACTCTGCAAGTGTAGACATAGCCTTAGTGTCTTCCCACTGCACAAATTTAGTAATTAAACGACTAATATGATGTATTCATTACACAATTATCTTGACCTTATATTGTCCTTCCCTTAATCTCCCCTGACCTTTGTCTGTCATCTTTCCCTATCTTGTGTGTAATTTAGGACTTGATCCTGCAAATCCTTATTCATGCAGATAGTACTTACTAAGGTAAATAGTGCTGTTGGGACTTGGAGAGATTTTTTTAGGGTAACTTACTTTTAAGTTACTCATTTTTTATTCTTTGCTGCCACAGTATTAGTAGTGCTTCGTGTTCACAGTTTTGTAGCCAGGACTTGGTTTTGCTAGTGTGTTGCGAAATACAAATATTTATTTGGCATTTATTAAGTAGAAGAAAGGTAAAGAGAGAGGAAAAACTCAGAAGATTAAACAAATCTTCATTTAACAAACTCCCTCTTGTTGTAAAAAGTGTTTTACTGGGGAAAAGTCTTTCAATAAATGTTTCTAAAATATCGCTAAAGGGACACCATCAATTTGAAAATCATGCTTCTGTCTGAAAACTTTGCACCTACTTTCATTAAAAGTAACATCAAAGATTACTACTGCTGGGTGATGGACAAAGTCCAAGACACATACTAAATAGAATTAATCAGAACAGGTACGTTTACCTTATTTTATCATTGAATTTAACATATAAATATAAGTGAGGCAATATTTCTCCTCCTTCAGATTGGGACAATAGAGATGGTTCTCCACTCATGGAGAAACCAATTTCTATACTTCATCCTGTTCCTGATCCCCAAGAGATTGGGAGGGAACAGAACACTTTTGAATTTGATTTATTTTAACAAGTTTCTGCAAATGCCAAAGTTCAAGATAGTCCTCCCGTCCCCCCAGATCTTGGATACTTCCTGTGCTAAACAAACACCTTAGCTTTTGAACTCAGTCTGTTTTGTCCAGAATGCAGTTCATTCTCCTGTAAACACAAGTTCCCTTAAGTTCTCATCCAAAAAACAATGTTTGCAATAACTGCTTTTACATTCATTGGTTCACAAAGATGGCTATTTGCACTACAGTGTCTTAATTTATGATAGTGAGGGTTCTTTTTTCATAGATTACTGTTGACCAAGACCCACTTCTACCATTATGCAATCAGCCAATATTTATATAACTAGATGAAGGGGTGGTTGTAGTTTAAAATTAAAATGTATATTATTTATTTATACTGCAGTAATACCTAGATGCCCCAATGAGGATCAGGGCCCCATTATGGTAGGCACTGTAGAAAAATGTGATTCCTGCCCTGAAGAGCTTACCATCTAAAAATATATATTTTATTTAAAACCATTTGATCAGAAAATCATCCGAGGCCCATCTACATTACAATGTTAATAAAGTCAGGGGGCCCAGTTGTGTTATGTTGTGCGCAGGACTTTGTTTTCCCTGTAATTGGTTAAATCTTTGACCCAGTCATGGGGGACATTCTTGTAGTGTAGATGAAATCTCAGAGTGTCTCCGTAACCAGGTTTATTATTTAATTATAGGCCGATACTACTCATCTTTTATTGCTGTCAGTTACTCTATTAGCGTAAGTGGCAGAGGTCTGTGCAGTGGATCTAAATGTGAAGCACTTGGGCATTTATAAGGCACTCATTATAATATCCATGAGGAAACTAACAATTCTGTCTTCAGAGTAAAGTTGGAATAGTGTACAGTAAATAAGGGCAATATTGAACAATGAGGATAAAACAAAATATTGAATAGTTGCTCATTAAATGAGCACCATCCATTCTATATACTAGATGAGGCAGGGATGCTGTGGAAAAAATATGTAATTAGAGACTATATCATGCATAGGGGACCAAATTAAGGTTGCATAGGCAACCGTAATTCTGGCTTCTCATAACTTTTAAGGGTTGACTTTGCAAACTTAGTAATGTTCTTTTAACATAGTATTTCTGTGTGTATAGTGTATTATGCTAATGTTTAGATGACAACCAAATCAAGGTCCTATAGTGCTGGGTACTGGCGATGCATGTAGTAGTTGACTGGCTCTGATGTTTAACTTGATTACAGAGACACTTAAATCCCATCCACTTTGCAATTTTCTCTCCTATTGTAACCAATTCTCCAACAACTCCGCTGTAATCAGTTCTACTGATTCTACTAGTTATAGTATTGACAAAGCAGAAATGTCTTATAAATCAGCTCGAAAGTTGATGCAATTGAACTTGCAATTGACACCTTTGTTCTGATATTGTCACATTTTGTGGTGCGCTCCTTTTCTACTCTTTTTCAAACCAGTTCATATTTGTCATCACTAAATGGCTTCGCTAACCATAGAAAGAAGGGCAAGTAGACAAAACTCACTGTCTATCAAATTCTGTTGCCAGATTGGATGTATATTGTGTTATATTTTGAGTGACCGAGTTTTTTATTTTAATCAGCCCTACATTGACCTACACTGGCATACTTCTGGTTTTAAATTTTCGTAACTTGTGCTTTATCAGGAGTTCCCCCCACCCCAAAAAGTTTGAGACTGGCTTAAATATCATGTTTGTATTCATAGATTCTAGGACTGGAAGGGTCCTCGAGAGATCATCGAGTCTAGTCCCCTGCCCTCATGGCAGGACCAAATACTGTCTTAGACCATCCCTGATAGATATTTATCTAACCTACTCTTAAATAAATATCTCCAGAGATGGAGATTCCACAACCTCCCTAGGCAATTTATTCCAGTGTTTAACTGCCCTGACAGTTAGGAACTTTTTCCTAATGTCCAACCTAAACCTCCCTTGCTGCAGTTTAAACCCATTGCTTCTTGTTCTATCCTTAGAGGCTAAGGTGAACAAGTTTTCTCCCTCCTCCTTATGACACCTTTTTAGATACCTGAAAACTGCTATCATGTCCCCTCTCAGTTTTCTCTTTTCCAAACTAAACAAACCCAATTCTTTCAGCCTTCCTTCATAGGTCATGTTCTCTAGACCTTTAATCATTCTTGTTGCTCTTCTCTGGACCCTCTCCAATTTCTCCACATCTTTCTTGAAATGCGGTGCCCAGAACTGGACACAATACTCCAGTTGAGGCCTAACCAGTGCAAAGTAGAGCGGAAGAATGACTTCTCGTGTCTTGCTCAGAATACTCCTACTCTTCTCTTTTTAATCAACTATTCTCCCCCACTACCCAAAAAGTATTCTGCAGGGTTGTTTTTGAAAAGGTCCCCCATGCTAGGATTGTAATGTGAAGATTTTAGCCTGTACGTTTTTCTGAGTAGGGATAGTATGCTATATGCATAGCACATTTGGGGACATTGCTACAATATAATAATTTTACTACTTCTGTGGTAATATACAAACCTTAGCTGTTGTAATAAGACTTCTTAAAATGTTTAAAATGCTTTAACTTTTGTTTTTAATAGGGAATGGACCTTCGGGAATTTGTCTTTCTTACATGCTGTCTGGGTACAGGCCATATTTGTCTCCTGAAGCTGTACATCCAAATCCCATTTTGCATAGTAAATTAGAAGAAGCTAGACATCTCTCTATTGTTGACCAAGTAAGTTTTCACTAACACTTCATCCAGTTGTTTTCCTTTAACAGACGAAACTAATAAACACTTTGTTTCCTTTTATGAGCTTCTTAAGATCCTTTATAGTCATTTAAGACATGTAATGCCATTGGCATGCTCTTAACCAGCAAAGAATTCTTCAAGACCTACACTATTACTCCTCGAGGAAGGCACGGTATAAGCATAGTAGTGGGAGCCAGCAATTCCCACTGTGGTCTTGAGCAAGTCACCTGATCTCTCTCCCTCCATTTTTTCACCTGTAAAATGAAGATCATATTTGTAAAGGGGTTTGAATGTGTAAACTGCTAAATAAGTGATAATTATTAATTCAGAAATTTAAGAAAGCTACTTTATGGAGATCCAGCATACTTTATCCAGTCACAATTAAAATATTTAACAAGTTGTTAATCAACATTCAGCATCTTCACTTGCACAAAAATAACACTGAATTTACTGGGCTAATTTCAGTTATGCTGTAAAATTATTCATCTCAAAGTAAGTGCTCTTTACATCTGCTTATTTATAGTCTGAATTTAATTTAATGGTATGCACTATGTCCATCAATAAGTAAGTTACTGGGCTCTTAGTCATGTACTGGTATGTATATTTCACTGTAACAGTGTATTAATTCATCTAATATAGGGAGGGAGAAATAATCTGGGTAGAGGAAATAAAATTGGAAAATTTGAACTATGAAGTAGTTTGTTTGTTTTTAACATCACTCAGGTGCCAACTTTGTAGGCCTCAATGAATCCAGGTTTGATTTTGGCAGGAAAGGAATTTGTCTTTGCTGCTGGCTATAAATGCTGTGTATTTGTGACTTTGCACCCATGGGGCTTCAATCTGATTTTGGAGAATAAAATGTCTCCTTGCCTTGTCAACAAAATGGTGTCTAAAGTCTTAGTTTTTCTTTTGGTTAGTTGCAAAGTCCTTTGCTAAGCTGATGTTTCTGGCGTTGAAGACATAGCAGTTAGGTGGATGCTGAAAAAAGAATATAAATATTTGTAGGATGCAGGGGTGAAAGTAACATTAAGTACTTACTGGTATGGGGGCTCAGCTCTGGGCCCCCAGAAGGGGCGGGGCCTCAGGCAGAATGGGCAGGGCTGGGTGTCAGCCTGGGGCTCCAGCGGTGATTTAAAGGGCCCGGGGCTCTGGCCGCTGCCGCGGTAGCAACAGGGGTGGCTTCGATCCCTAGGCCCTTTTAAATCACCAGCCCCAGGGCACCTGCACCCACCCCCCTCCCCCAGTTGGTGGCCCAAGGCGGGCAAAAGGGGCAATGATGTTAAAGCGCTGCTGCGGCAGTGCTTTAAGGAGGGTCCTTTGCTGCGGCAGCACTTTAACTACATTGTAAAATAGTTTCTAATTAATCTAAAAAGACTAGTAAAAAAGAATAAATAGTATTGAAATAAATTTGGGAATAGCCATTCATACAGGAGGCTGACCTCTTGACATGATAGAAGTCATTTAGTCCAACCCCTCCACAGTGGGGGAGTAAGTATAACCACACAATGATGGAGAGTGTGATTTAGGGAACCTGTTCATTTAATGGTAACCTCTATTCTTTAAAAATATGACTGACTTGTCCTTTTATTAATAGGATTTAACTGGTAACTTTAAAAGTTATTAATTTTTCTTTATGTTCAAACAATGAGTACAATCCTAATTTATGTTATTAGAGTTGACTCTTCTTGGGAATACAGCCATCCCTAATTAAGAGGAACTGTCCTTTATCTTTTTTTAAAACTATACTGCATGGTAACAGTTGCATCAACAAGGAAATCTTTCTTCTTCTTAATATAGGATTTAGAATACTTGTCTGAAAGTCTTGAAGGACGTTCTTCCAATCCAGTTGCAGTACTTTTTGATACACTGCTTCATCCAGATGCTGACTTTGGCTATGATTACCCACCTGTTCTGCACTGGAAGCTAGAACAGCATCATTATATCCCACATATAGTGCTTGGCAAAGGACCACCTGGTGGAGCTTGGCATGTGAGTAAACTTTTCATTTATACAGGCATAAGCTTTCATAGTAAAAAACCCATTTCTTCAGATGCATCTGCCATGCATTTGAAGAAATAGGTTTTTTACCCATGAAACCTTATGCCCAAAGAAATCTGTTAGTCTTTAAGGTGCCACCGGACTCCTTGTTGTTTTTGTGGATACAGATTAACATGGTACCCCTCTGATACTTTTCATTTATATTCCTCTAACTTGTTGGGTTTGTATTTGAGGGTTTTCTTAGTATGGGGCTGATTTGTAGATGTTAATGAGAATTGCAGCTTCAGCCTTTTGATCTACCAAAGCCCAAATGTTTGACAAGACCCAAAATGAGGGCCTAAAATATATTCAGGAAATTTAAAATGCTGCAGGATTCGTTTACTAGCATAAATAACTCTGTTACTTCAATGTCATGATTCTTTATTTTTGATGTAAATAATGTTCAGCAATAAAAGTTAGGGGACACTACATTTGTGTGGAACATAGATAACTTTAGGACTGAAATGAGAGAACATTTGAGAGGTTTTGTTGCAGGTACACAGTAGCTCCACAGGCCCTGTTACTCCTGCATGTGAACTTATTAAAATGGAAGTGTTCCTAGTATGTTTGCATATTTTTATGCTCCACTGCCAGACTACACACAGAATTTTGATTAATAAAATCCAACTACATTGCTGACCTAACTGCTGCAAGTCTGATTCAGAATTTTAATATTGATATCCTGGGTTTCTGTATTTTGTCTGTGTCTTGTAATAGACGAGTAATTTACAAAAAATTTCTGTAATTTTAAAAGGATATAATCCTTTTAGGTTAAATCCCATGTTTGGTGGTTGCAGGTTATTTTTAACTGTTAGAAAAGGTAAGGGTTTTTTTTTCTAATTTTTTTTTCATATTGTAAATATATCAAATGGATTTAAAATTATCTATATCCTTATAGCTTTGTGAACCCAGACAGCATGGTACTAATACACTGGAATCAGAAAGTGAAACTGTCCTTTCAGTTTTCAGTCTTGACAGAATCCTTTTTAGGCATTGTGGAATCCAGTTTTGATTCACTATACTTCATATCCATGGCAGTAGATTAGTCTTGGACTTTTAATTTTTTTTATGTTTAAAAGTTAAAAAAATAAAAAAACTGTTCTGAGGATCTTTGAAAACCCCTACCGTAAAGGGAAGCCCTAGCTTTTATGGAAGATGCTTTCTGTGCCATCAGTAAGGCTATGTTTTAGTCAATGGGTATTTTTAGTAAAAGTCATGGGCAGTAAACAAAAATTCACAGCCCGTGACTTGCCCATGACTTGTACTATACCCCTGACTAAATCTTGGGAGTGCTGCGGGTGCACGTGCGAGGCCGTGGATGCTTGTGGGGGTGGGGAGGGTGCACTGGAGGGGAGGCCGCAGGTCTTTGGCAGGGGTGGCCCGGGGGGTTGCCTGGATGCGCGTGGGGGCAGTCTGGAGAGCGCTTGGAGGGGACAGCAGCATGGGGCACCACGAGTGCACGGGGGGCGCAGATGCTCAGGGGGCAATCAGGGGGGTGCCGCGGGTTCTCAGGTGGGAGCAGCCCAGGACCCCTGTTGATGCTGGGGAGGGAGGGATTGATGGGGCTGGCAGGCTCCCTACCCGGCTTCTCGAAAGTGGCGACATGTCCCGCCCTAAGCTCCTAGCTCCACACGCTGCCAGCTCCACAGCTCCCATTGGCCGGGAACCGCTGCTAATGGAAGCTATGGGGGCAGTGCCTGTGGGCTGAGACAGCTTGCAGAGCTACGAGTCGATGGTGGGACATGTTGCTGCTTCTGGGGAGCCCCCCCCAAGGTAAGCTCTGCCCAGAGCCCTCACCCCCTCTTGTACCCCAATCCCCAACCCTGAACCCCCTCCCACACCCACACTTCTGCTGTGGGGGAGGTGTGGCCTGAGACTGCCCCAGCAGCGGCTGGTGTGACTGACCCAGGAGCTGCTTGAGCTGCTCGGGCAGCCCCGGCCGCTTCAGAAGTCACAGAGGTCATGGAAAATCAAGGAATCCGTGACCTCCATGACAGAGTCGCAGCCTTAGTCATCATTAGGTGGCAAGGACAGCAGCAGATGGAAGAAGCAGTATAGGTTACCAGAAGACAAGGCGGCGGCTGTTGCTTGTTCCACTACCACATTGTGTCATAATTTCAGGTAACTGCACCTCTGACTCTCTCCGTGATCTGCTCAAGGAATGCCCCCTTAGGTGTTGGGCCTCTAACAGTCACCTCTCTCTGGGCAGGAACCTACATCCCTCTCCCTCCAGACCAGGGCTTTAGGTTGAAGCCCCTGGCAATTCATTGATTATCACAGCAGGTCTGACCTAGCTCAGCATCTGCAGTTTCACACTTGCTCTATCAAGGGCAAATACACTGGTTCACCAGGGACCAAACAGCCTTACGCAGAGCACCGTTTGTTTATTTTTAGGACAGAAGCATTACAGAGAAAACATATCTTAAGCAACAAAAAGTCTAAATGCGTGTGTGAGCTTACTAGCTATCAATCATCTTTACTGTAGAGACCTTATCAGGTTCCAGTTCTTCAAACCCTTCAGCAGAGTTTTTTCCCCTCTTGGTTAAAAAGGCACGTCAGTTTGCTGGATCAAAATGAGCCCCTCCCCCAGTCAGTTCATGCTGGCTCTTAATACCACAAGCTCTTTCTTTGTTTCCTGGGTCTCTTGAACCTGGTCTGTATCAGTATATGCAATTCACCCAAAAGGGTGGTACTTCTCTCAATTTATTTACCTGTCCCAGCATCTGCAGAAATTCCCCCCTTGATTCTAGTTCCTAGCAGGCAAACTTTTTGGCCCGAGGGCCACATCTGGGTATGGAAATTGTATGGCGGGCCATGAATGCTCACGAAATTGGGGGAGGGGGTGAGGGCTCTGGCTGGGGGTGTGGGCTCCGGGGCCAAGAATGAAGAGTTCAGGGTGTGGGAGGGGGCTCCAGGCAGTGGGTTGGAATGTGAGAGTGGGTGAAGGTTCCAGCTGGGGGTGCGGGCTTTGGGATGGGGCCAGGGATGAGGGGTTTGGGGTACAGGAGGGTGCTCCGGACTGGGGGTGGAGCCAAGGGGTTGGGAGCATGGGAGGGGGCTCCAGGTGTGGGAGGAGGTATAGGCTCTGGTTGGGGGTGCGGGCTCTGGGATGGGGCCAGAAATGAGGACTGCAGGGTGCGGGAGGGGGTTCTGGGCTGAGGCAGAGGATGGGGCATGAGGGGGGTGAGGGCTCCAGCTGCAGGTGCAGGCTCTGGGGTGGGGCTGGGGATGAGGGTTTTGGGGTCCAGGAGGGTGCTTTGGGCTGGGACTGAGGGGTTTGGAGGGCGGGAGGGGGATCAGGGCTGGGGCAGGGGGTTGGGGTGCAGGGGGGGGCTCAGGGGTGCAGGCTCCAGGTGGGGCTTATCTCAGGCAGCTCCTGGAAGCAGTGGCATGTCTCCCCACTGACTCCTATACAGAGGTGTGGCCAGGCAGCTCTGCTGCGTGCCGTCCTGTCCACAGGCGCTGCTGCTGCAGCTCCCATGATTCCCGGTGGTGCTTGGGACAGGGGCAGCGTGCTGAGCGGAGGCCCCCTGGCTGTCTCTAGGAGCATAGGAGCTGAAGAGGGGACATGCTGCTGCTTCCAGGAGCTGCGCGGAGCGGCCCCCAACCCTGCTCCCTGGCTGGAGCGCTGAAGCAGGGCAAGCCCCAGACCCTGCTCCCCAATGGGGGTTCGGCGACGGTTTAAAACAGCTGGTGGGCCGGACGCAGCTCAAGGGCCATAGTTTGCCCACCCCTCTCCTAGATAGAGCTTGGTAACCCTCCCCAGTCATCCAGCATGCATTCCCTGGCTCACAGAGGTATAGATAACATTTATAAATTTGATGCAGTAGTCTCAAACATATGCCTATGTTTGTCATATCTATTAAAGGGATCACCAAACCTTTTTATAACCTAGATCACTAATAGAATAAATGTCTTGCTGACCACTTCCCTGCTCATATGCTGTCATACGTCCCACATCCTCTTCTGCTAGCAATTGCAAACATTCCTATGTGAGCTATAGCAATTGCTTATTTTATTATGACTTTTACATGTATTTCATATATATTTTTGCTATCTCTGTAATGCAGTTTAGCAGCTAGTAACAAGCAAGAGAGTCAACCAGCTCTTCATAAGCCACAAGCATAAACCACTTGTTTGGGAACTACTGTTAGCAGCAGCCTAATTGCTCAGGGCAGATAAAATTGATGGGCCGATATTTTGTTATCATTGATTGTGGTAACCTGTTCATTATCAGACTTGCAACACTCTGTTTATTCTGAATTCGGTGCCAGGAAGCAAATTTTAACAGAAGAGGAACAAGAAATGCTCAACTTAGTTCAACCAGGAACTTGCCTGCTGGCTATATTATTCTGCTAGTAAATATGGCTGGATAACTTTTCTTTTATTAAGACTCTTTTTTCCATATCTCACCTCATGTTCTTTTAGGATACTGTAGAACCCATTAACTAATTAATCTATTGTTTAAATTCAGGGATGCAATGGTGTTTTGGTGTCAAAGCAAAATTTCAAAGTTTATGCATGTGTATACACCACCAACCATCAACTCAGTACTCTCCCCACACCAGGTGATCTTGTGATCACAGCTAAAATGGTTAACAGAGAATTTGAAGTTTAAAAATATAATTCATGCCGGTCAGCATGGTTTCATGGAAGGTAGATCTTGCCAAACAAACCTGTTGTCTTTCTCTTTCTCGTTTAAAAAAAAAAAAAAAAAAATTACAGTTCTAGTTGATAAAGGCAAATGTGTCGATACACCTCTACTCCGATATAACGTGACCCGATATAACATGAATTCAGATATAACGTGGTAAAGCAGTTATACACCCTCCGGTGGATCAAAGCAAGTTCAATATAATGCGGTTTCACCTATAACGCGGTAACATTTTTTTGGCTCCCGAGGACAGTGTTATATGTGGGTAGAGGTGTATATTATACGATTTGTCCAAGGCATTTGATTTAATACCATGTGACATTTTGATTTAAAAATATACATGATATGAAACTAACAGGACACACATTAGATGGATTACAAACTGGTTCACTGATAAATCTCAACGTGTAGTTGTTATTGGAGTCATCAGTGATGGACTGTTTCTAACAGGGTTCTCCAGGGAACTGTTCTTGGTTCAGAGCTATATAATATTTTATCAGTGATCTAAACAATGATATAAAACCTTTGGCAGTTAGGTTTGCAGAAGACACACAGATTAGTGGAGTACTAAATAATGAGAAGGACAGGTTACTGTTACAGAGTGAGCTGAATTGCCTGGTTAAATGGTCACAATCCAATAAAATATATTTTAATATGGTCAAATGCAAGGTACTACGTCTGGGAATAAAGAATGCAGGCTATGCCTACAGGGTGGGAGATGGTGTCTTGGAAAACAGTGACTTGGAAAAGCATTTAGGAGGGTCATTGTAGAGAACTGCCTCAATATGAGATCTCAGTTAAATGCTCTGGTGAAAAGGGCTAATGTGATTTTTTTGGACGTATAAAAAGGGGGTTATCAAGTAGAAAAAGGGAAGTGTTCTTGCCTCTGTGCACAGCATTGGTTAATTCTGATGTCTACCCTTCAAGAAGGATTTGGAAATACTGGAAAGAGTTGAAAATAATCCAGCGAGTAGAAAGCATGATTTAGGATATAAAGTTAAACGTGTTCAAACTATTCATCTGATCTCACTCTATCTAGATACTTAATGTGTGGAAAATGTATCTAATAATGTGGGAGGCTTTTCAAACCCGCTGACTAAGGCATAACAGAAATCTAATGGCTGGAATTTGTAATTAGACAAATTCAGTGTTGAAATAAGATGCACTTTCCTGGCAGTAAGAGTGTTTGACTATCAGGACAGTTTACCGGGAAGCTGGTGGACTCAGGATTGCTTGAAGTCTTTAAAATGAGATTAGATATCTTTCTAAAATATATGCGTTAATCCATCTTCTGGGAGAAATTCTATGTCCTAAGTATGCAGGAGCTTGGGCTGGATGGTTGTGGTGGTTCCTTCTGGTATTGGAGTCTGAATCCCCCTTTTCATTCTTCCTTCATGGGCCATAGGGAGAACGGGAGCTCTGCATTGCCCTTAATGTGCTCATAATATTTACAGCTCGGTATTAAGACTGAGTATAATCAAGTCCCCGGCTTCAGTCATTCATCTGCAGGAATCAGGAGGGAATTCCACCCCCCCCAACCCAGTGAACAATTAGCCAAATTAAATATTCTGGGTTGGGGTTGGTTTTTTTGGGGTGGGGCTAGTTTTTTTGTTTGCCCCCTCTTAAGCATCAGGGATTGGCTCAAGATGGGACAGGACATCAATTGGTGTGAACCAGTGCTTTGAGGTCGTACAGAGAATCCTCTTTCTCGGATGGTTGGCTGGTGTGTCTTGCTCACATGCTCAAACTAATCTCCAGATTTGAGGTTGAAAAAAGAATTTTTATCCAGGTCAGATTGGCAGGGATCTTGGATGGGTTTCCATCTTGATCTGCAGCATGGAGTGTGGATTGCCTGCAGAGATCGTCTGTACATATCTCACCTAATCAATTGCCTGCTGTTACAGGGGCCTAGGGCATTGATGGTGCCTCAGTCTATCCTGTTCTGTGCCTGTAGCACACAATAGTTTAGTCTCCTGAGGACTGAAATGCTTCTCATAATCCAAGTTATTGAGCTCAATATTTAATGACGGGTCAGACGAAGGACAGAAGGGACCATTAGATCATCTAAACTCTATAAAATAATGATGGTAGTGCCTTACATTGTTTCTTCTTTGATTACACTGCTCTACAGCCAAAATGCTTCTGAAATAAATGTAGTCAAACTTTACTAATTTTGGGTCACTGAGAATGAAAATGATGCTTAAAATTGTTGATTGGCTCTAGTTTTTAAGATATGCTATTGGGTCAGTATATACGACCCTTGACTTGGGAATGGCGGAGGATAAGTGAGTTATAAAGGGAAGGGATCTCAATTTAAACCAGAAATGACTAAAATATATCTTTGATTGGATCTATGAATAAATCTATGACTGGGTTTGGACAGTACTTGCTTTTTAGGCAAAACACTGAATGATGCAATCTGAAGCTGGTATTGCGTCATACATGATATGAATTGCATCATGTTATTCCTAGAAGTCATGGATGATGCAATCCTAACTAATCTTACATCACTCTGCTGAACAAATTGCCCTATATCAGCTCTAGAAATCATACAGTGTCGTGCTCTCTTATTTGTCAGTGTTTGATTTTGCAAAGGGACACATTTTTGTTTAGCCAAAGTGAGCAGAGATGCCTCGTACTTGTGTGAACAGTGCAGATAACTTCCGCTATGTTTATGGTGAAGTGACTTTTGCATCACAAAAGCGCAGTATAACCACTATGGTTAAGAAAGCCTATCACCTTTCTTTTGGCTGCAAAATTGGAGATCAGGACAAGAGGTGGGCCCCACACATATGCTGCAACACTTGTGCAACAAATCTTCGCCAGTGGTTGAACAGGAAAAGGAAATCTATGCCTTTTGCAGTGCCAATGATTTGGAGAGAGCCAACAGATCGTACCAGCAATTGTTACTTCTGCATGGTGCCTCCAGTTGGGAAAGGTGTGTCAAAGAAGAAAAAGTGGACTGTGCATTATCCAAACATTCCATCAGCTATACGCCCAGTACCCCACGGAGAAGGACTGCCG